>NW_020697873.1:11315-44277 GCF_002925995.2 Terrapene triunguis | reverse complement strand
CAATAACACACACATTAACGCTCTGCCCTGACAGATGCTATAGAACACTCTGGGAACAGAAAACATGAGCACTGTAGGACACAGTCTAACACCTTCTCTTTTCTAGGGCAAAATTCAGTTTTAGGTCAGGCGTAGCAAACAGGAGCTACCTACCCTGGCCTACAACCCAACACTGAGCCTGTTCCACACAAACCACCCCTGACAGGCAAACGGTCCCCTCCCCTTCACCCTTGCACTGAGAATTCCTTCTGAGATTTTGCTTTCACTTACCCCTCACTATGCCTCAGAGACCACAACATGTGTGTGACCAGATTACTGACAACCCCCGCAGCTACTGACACAGTCTAAAGACCTCAGCACTCAAACAATCCATACTGGATCCCTCAAGTTACACATTCATCTCTCCTCAAATCACAGTCACAGCCCTTCCAAGCTGCTACAACTAATCCCCCCACCATTCAGTACAGTTGCCTTCACTGCAGCTCATGGGGCCAGGTCTCCAGCTAGGGTCAATCATCTGTAGTTCCACTTGAGTCAATTGAGCTGTGGCAATTTACACCAGATGAGGATCTGGCCCACTGAATGCCCACTAGGAAATTGTATAATAATATTCCACCATTGCTACCACTGGTTCACCAGCGGGAGCCCTGGTGTAGACAAGGCTCCGGAGGTTTCTGGCATGTTTGCCATGCTTCCAATTAGCCTGCTCTGAACAGTTTTATTTCAGGTTTATGTAGGTTCTCTGCCAGGTCACATGTGACATCTTAGTGACAATTCATGATTTCACTAATGGACATTTTTGACACAGCAAAGTTTGTGGCTGCTAAGGAGAGTAAGAGCTTCCTGAAAGAAACCTTGGAACATTTAGAGAAAAATCCTCATAAATAGCTGAAAATATTCATTTTACCCTTTTGGTTTGCAGTAAATCTGTTGTTCCAGAGAACAATTCCAAAATCTGCAGTGACGTTATCACGAGGTTGAATGGTATTTTCTTTGGGTGTTCCAAGCAAACTTTGACTAACATGAATGTTAAATTAAGGCACTGCAGAACATCCTCCAACTCCTTTGGCTGTAGAGCATCCTCTGCATTTCCTGTCTCATGTCTGCGGATACAGCAAAGGAAATAGCGTTGAAAACTCAACTCTTCAATAATTTATGGCATTTTAATTTTAAAATATCATTTCAAAACCAGCAAAATATGGGACTATTAGCATATTAGCCAAGCACTGCACAGAACACAGTGGCAGAGATCAGGGGGCCCCTGGCTCCAGGAACTGAACAGACAGACAGTGACTGAGATCAGGGCCTTGTCACACCAGGTGCAGCACACACTGTGACTGAGATCAGGGCCCTGACACACCGGGTGCTGCACAGACACAGAGTGAGAAACAGTCCCTGCCTTAAAGAACTCCCTGTCTAAACAGATGAAGGATTATTATCCACAGGTTATAGATGGGGGAAGTGGGGCCCAGAGAGACTAAGGGTACATCTACACTACCCGCCGGATCAGCAGGTATCAGGGATCTATCGGGGATCGATTTATCGCATGTAGTGTAGACACGATAAATCGATCCCCAGCAGAAACTACTAGTAAGAGAACAACCAGATTTCTTACCACAGGAAATGTAACCGAACCTATACACAATATTTAACCAGTCGGCTGGCTCTATGGTCAGTGTGGACAAGGAGCAGCTGTGTTAAGCATCATGCCAGTTATCGTGGTTAAATCTCATTGAGCCCAAAGTTTAACCAGAACTAGTTGACGTGGCACTGAAGATGACTTGCCTTAGGGTAAAATTTCCAAAAGCGCCTAAATGACTGAGGATCCTGGAATCAAGTGACGCAGGCTCAGACCCTCAAAGGTATTTCAGAGCCTAAAGATGCAGATGGGCACCTAGTGGACTTTTAAAAGCACTGTTTAGGCACCTAACTCCCATCAAAATCTTCCCTGCCTGCCAGGGGAGTTGGAAGGACAAACCCATTAAAGATTGTGAGCTGCCCAGATATTAAGCCAATGGGGGCCAGTTACGTACCTGAGATAGACAGAGGTCAGTTGGGGTCAGAGCTAACTCTCAGTGCCTCTGTCTGAGGGCCCAGTGTGAGTCATTCAGGGCCTAGTTAAGCGCTAAGTTACACATAGCTCCACACAGCTTGATCCTCTGCTCCAGCCAGGGAGTGCTCAGAGTATCACAGGTAGGGGCCAGCAAGTGCTAAGCTTTATGGGATGTCTCTGATCACACCTCATAGCAGTGTAGGGCCACATTCAGACACAAGAGGCAGCCGAGGGCAGTCAGGACCCTGGCCCTGTCTGAATCCCCAACTCTTGGCCCCATTCTTCTCCAGTGGTGAGAGCTCCTCACACAGCTCTGTAGATTGAAGTTATGTTGGGCCCCAGGGACACCTGCAGGCCCAGGATCCACATTCAAAATTTCTATGGAGATGTGACTTATCAGCCCCACTTTGGAGCATAGTCCCCTGTTGGGGATTTCCAAGTGCTGAGGCCTTTCAGAAAGCTGCCAACTAGGCCAACCAGCTCCATGGTATTATCTGGGTAGCAGAGCACCAACACCTCCTCCTGCTTCTCCCCGGAGTGGAGGTGGCTGCTTTCTGTTTCTTCACTACCTTGTTGAGAAGTGTGAGTGTAAAATACTCACCTGGCACCAAGCCAAGACTTTGTCCTTCTGGCCATGTCCCGCAAAACTAGATTGACATCGCTTTCCTGAAAGGACAGAAAGGCATAGCGTGAAAACAGGTCAACTTTAGAGCTCATCAAAAATTACATTTCTTTTCCACGGAGAACTTCAACTTTTTGTCCAAAGAAAGAAAGAAAACCTAGTGTTTTCAGGTGAAACTCAAAACCTTTTTGATTTTTGGATATTTGTTTCTTCTATGAAGAATCAAAATTTTTACACGAAAAGCAAAAGAAACCCAAAATCAAACCAAAAAAATCAAAACAAAACAAAGTTTTGTTGAAAAACCAAACTTTCTTGAAAAACAGTTTTGACAGAAAATTTTCAGTGAACCCTAGTCACCTTTATCCTCCCACACTTTGCACAGCTCAACCACACCTCAGGATCGTGCCTAAAATATTTACCAGGTGTCCTGATCCAGCTCCCATTGAAACCAATGGACAAATTCTCATTACATTGGTGTGACAGCACCTCTAGACTTAAAGCTGATTAAGTTCAAGGGTAGGGATTGAGCCCGATGTTATTCAGTTAGATAAGCTGTGATGAAAAGGCGTGGGTTGGGAAACAAGCAATGAAACCCAAGCAAAGCATCTCACGAAGGGCTTCCAGGAAATGACTAGGCCTGCTAAAAAAATTTCCTTCATCATTTTTTTTCCAATGGAAATTTGGGTTTTTGACTAAATAAAATTTTCACTGAAAGTGTCTGCTTTTCTCAAAATATTCAAATTTTTTGTCCAAAACCAACACACACCCCCAAAAATTGGGGGTGTGGCCTTTTTTTTTCTTTTTTTTTTTAAGTTTTTGGCCATTTTTAGCTGAAAAAATTTGGGGGCTCAGTTGCTGAAATCTAAAAAAAAATTCAGCATTTGGGTTTTGTTTTGTTTTTTGATGTAATGTCACATTTTCTGCTAAGAATTTTGACTAAATTATTTTTTTGCTGCTTTTGTCTAAATGTTCAGGTCTAGTATATAAGTGTAACACACTAAGTTCCCCTCCCACATCCTCTCTCCACCACTTACCCCCTACAACAATTACCAGATTCAATTCTAGCATCCTTAAATCCCTGTCCCCCAATATTTGACCCCTTCCTTTATTTTGTTTTAATTGAAATTTGCCATAGGAAAAACAAAGATTTTCTGACCAGCTAGAAGATCTGTCTTAAGAAATAGATTAATGGGAGGTAGACCCATTAAATGTGCTTGCTGTCTGTTAGCCTTACATTTATTTCGTGACCCTCTGTTAGGCCATTGGTGATCCAATGGTAGATGTTGCTCAAGAGAAACTGCAGTGGCATCTGAATCCAAGGAACAGGCTCTCTACAAAAATTCTTCAGGGCAAGCATCTCAATGACTTTCTCTGCCAGAGGAGCGCAGCTCCCGATGAAGGTCTGATGGGCTTTTATCATCTCCAGAACTTCCCTGTACAAATGGGATATAGCTCTATGTTAATAAAAGTCTGCACTTGGGAAGGTATTTGCTGTGGGTGGAGTGATTTATTTTTTAAGCTACACTATCATTATAGTTTTGGCCCAAGGAGCTGGTATCTAAGGTATAACGATAAGTAATTCTCTCCTCAATACCATTGCTTTACAGTGATTTGCAAAGGAAAACAAAAATTGGGCTTGCAATGTTTTTGGCCTCTTTAGGATGGATGGTGATTTGTACTGTTCTGTGCTATAGCTGCTTGAACTCAATGCTGTTTATGTCAGTCACTTGTAAGACAGCATGTTGTATTTTGTACATGCCTTGAATGTGATATTTGAACATCTTTAAAATTACTGAGTATATACTGAAGTGGTTCTTGGTGAATTCATCAACTTGCAGATTGGTTAAGGATAACTACTGGTCCTGATCTGAGATACACTGTCTAAGGTAAAAGTAGACCTGAAAAGAAGAGAAGGTTATTCACCCTGTGCAGTAACTGAGGTTCTTCGAGATGTCTGTCCCTGTTAGTGCTCCACTTCAGGTGTCGGTGCAATGATTAACTACCCTCACTCTTCAAAGTTTATACTATTTCTAGTCTGAATTTGCCCAGCTTCAACATCCAGCCACTGGATCTTGTTATACCTTTGTCTTCTAGACTGAAGAGCCCTCTATTATCAAATTGCTGTTCCCTGTGCAGATACTTATGGACTGTGATCAAGTCACCTTGTAGCCGTCTCTTTGTTAAGCTAAATAGATTGAGCTCCTGGAATCTCTCACTATAAGGCCTTTACAATCCTTTAATAATTCTCCTGGCTCTTCTCTGAACCCTCTCCAATTTCTCAAAATTAGTACGCTAACTCTCCCTGGGCTCAATAAAAAGGGGTTATCCTAATTAAATTCCACTCCAATATTGACTATAACATTTATCAAATTGGCAAATTTAGTTTACTAGATTTCAACTTTAAAATCTTAAATCAGCAAAATCATAACTTAGACACTCCCCTCATTCAGCACAAAACCTTAAGCCTTATGACTTCATGACCTTCATGATCAGTTATAACAACAGCTCAGCACATCTGACTTGCACATGGCCCATGCCTCTGTGAAATGATTCTGCCTTAACACTTCTGAACTCAAAGGAAAATTAGACAATTGACCAAAAGGGATGAGATTTTTCTCTCTCATTATTCTCTCTGTGTCATTATTCAACAGTTTAGCATGAAAAATGCAAATAGAGCTCAGAGTTACGAACTTGTGTTTGTTTTTTCCTGTTAATCTGAACTCTATCACCCAGCCTGAACCACGGTGTGGCTACCTCTGCACCATAATGATGAAGGATTTTTTAAAATCAATGAATTAAATAAATTCACAAAAATATAAATCCAGAAGAAACCCAGATAATAATCCCTAACTCTGACATAGCGCTTTTCATCTGTAGATCTCCGACTGGAAATAAGGTGTAAATGTTTAACTGTGACAGTAACTAACTGTTCGAACAATTGACCAAAGGTTGTGGTGGATTCTCCATCACTGACAATTTTTAAATCAAAATTAGAAGTTTTCTAAATGATCTGCTCCAGTTCAAATAGGAATTAATTCAAGGAAGTCCTGTGGCCTCTGGTATACAGGAGTCAGACTAAGTGATCACAGTGGTCTTTTCTGGCCTTGGGAATCTATGAATCAAAGCACTTTGCAAGAGAGGCCCCATCATTATCTCCATGTTACAGATGAAAAAGGAGGTGAAGTGATTTGCCCAAAGTCTCCCAGCAAACCAGTGGCATGGCCAGGAATAGAAGCCAGGTCTTCTAGGACCCAGGCCAGTTGCTCTAACCACTAGCTCACACAGTCTTCAGTGGTACTACTCCATTTGGAGCCAATAAGCAAAGTGCTTCCAAATCATTATACCACAAAATAACTATGTCAAATTTTGCTAGATGAAAGAACTACAACGTTCTTTCACAGATTATTTCTCTTGTAGACTTACATTTGCTTGTCTTTATCCTGCCTCAGCTGAGTGAAAGGCAGCGACCGCGTGTCTTGTGAAGTTAAAGGGTCCTCTGCGTTTTCAAATCGTTCCCTTTGAATTGCATACAGCAAAGGAAGCAGCCAGATCCAACATGTGCTCCTAGAGGCTGTGGCGTTTTGGATGCAAACATGCTTCAGAGCTAAAACACACTTCCTGCAATGACAGGGATGTGAAATGTTAAACAAGTGTAAGCAGAGTCAGGATGAGCTCTACCCTGACATCTGGTGGTGAATTATGGCAAGTGTGGAAAAGAACTCCAGGGGCTGATCTTGTTTGCATAGGCACACCCACTTGCCTGGCATGAAACAACAGCAACTGAAAGTGGTTACTTTGGCTGGTGTGGGATCCTCAGTTTCTCTGTTATTGGGGCAGGAAGAATAAAGTTTTGTTACCCTGATTCTGTGAATCAAGGCCAGTGGAACTGTGGTATGACAGAAGGACTGAGTGAGTCCTTCACCATTACCTAAGTAGCACTTGCTTGACAAGGGGCATGGGTTACAAAACCCAGTGAATTAAGAGAGGATGGGGACAGGTATTTATGCCTGATGGTATGGCCTGGTCCTGAGGGCTTGACACACCAATTGCACCACCTCCTCTCTCCACTGTTGAATGTCAGCGCTAACTTTGATTCCATTAGGAGTCTAGTTACAGGCTGCTGAGCTGAATTAATTTTGGGCCAATGGTGCACCAGCACTGGGGCTCCCCTACTATGAGTTGAAATCACAAAAGAGCTAAAGTTATTAAGAGCTGAGATCACTGGGTGCTGTGTTAACTAGTAGGGGAGCCTGAAGCTATATTGCTAAGCAGCTGATGGAGCAATTTGTGGGGACAACTGGAGGAGTGGCACGGAGCCTTGCAGGGCTGGTTGGAGCAGCCCAAGGAACGTCGAGCGGAGCTGTTTGCGGGGACGGCTGGAGCAGCTCACAGGTTGGTGAGCGGAGCGGAGCAGCTCGTAGAGCAGAGCAGTTCATGGGATGGCAGGAAGTGGACTGGCTCGTGGTGGAGGCTGCGGTGGAACCCCACGGAGAGACGGCCGGCCGGCCTTGGATCACGTAAGGTGCCCCTTAACACCCTGCGTGCCCCCCTTTTACTCTGGGGCTGCACTGACCAGGGACAGAGACTTTGGGGTTTGCTGGACTTTTGGGACTTTGGGTGGTTGCTGGACCCAAGAGACTTTGGGGACTCTGGGTGATTTTTGGGTTGCTGGATTCAAGAACCAAAGGGAAAGGACACAGCCCAATTTGCTCATGGTTTGTGTTATGAATCCTGTTTGTGGTGTTTTTCTAATTTACTGCTGATGTCGTTTACCTCATGTTATTAAACATTTTCTGCTACACTCAGACTCCATGCTTGCGAGAGGGGAAGTATTGCCTCTTAGAGGCACCCAGGGGGTGGTATGTAATTGTCCCAGGTCACTGGGTGGGGGCTCGAGCCGGTTTTGCATTGCGTTATTGAAACAGAACCCCTAGATACAGAACCCGGCCCTTGTTGCTGCCAACTTAGATGGGCAGAAGGGTTACACAAGCAAAAAAAAAAATCCCTGTTATTCAGACAAACTGTATCCACAATTATGTCAGTGCGGTCTTGATGAATTTGAGATTCAGCTGCGATCTGGGTGGCTGGCTAGACAGCAGGGTTAAGAACTTGCATGCAGCTGTATAAATAGGGCCAAGATCATTGAGAGCGCTGGGTGAATAACTGATGTTTTTGTTCCAAAATATTGCAGGAAAGAAAAAAAAACCAACAACTTTGGTTCATGTTGAATCAAATCCAAAAATTCCAAAAATGTCAACGAATCCAAAGAGTCCATTTTGGGTCAAACGAAACTTGGTGCTCAACTCAAAACAGTTTGTTTCCAGGCATTTTAAAGGACTAGTTTCTCAAAATGACCAGAGAAAGATGTGCTGCCTCTTTTATAACCGTTAGTTTATAGGTGAGGTCACTCACCTATGATGTAGGAGCAGGGCCGACTCTAGGTTTTTTGCTGCCCCAAGCAAAAACATTTTTGGCTGCCCCCCCCCCAGCCCCGGTCCCCTCCCCCCCCCCCCCACTTGCACCCTCCTGCCGCCCTAGCCCTGGGTCACTGGTAACTCGCTCCCAGGGCGGGTCATTCAGCAGGAATTTTGGATGTGCACAGAACACAGACAGGATTGGTTCCCATATGGTTACAGAACTGCAGTAAAGTGGACCAATTTCCATCTTGTGTGATTGGAGGATATCTGGATGCATATTATAAGACTGTCATAAGTGAGGAAAAGTTGAGGTGCCTTTATTATTTTGTTCCACTCTTTGTTTCTATGGGGAATTTGCCAATGCAATATCACTGTCTTCCTTTTAAACAAATAAAACTAAAAAAAAAAAGGCAACGGCTGAGTCCTAATAACCACTGGGAAGCATTTCTTGCTCAATTTATTCTACTTTTTCTACAGCAAGTTACAGTGGATCAGTGTATTTGATTTGGGAGAAATGAAGTAAGAGCTGCCCAAACTGAGCTTAAGCACTCCTGAATTTTGAGGGTGTTCAAATCTGGAAGGCAGGTGCTAGATTCCCTTTCTGAATATTAGCTAAATCTGGAAAGGAAAAGTCAATTTCTGCTTCCATGGCTCAGAAGTGGAAATCCTCCTATGTGCCTGGTACTGTATCAAAGCTGCCCAGGTCCTAGTAGAGCCACCCCTCCCTTACTTTTCATTTTAAATGCTAGTGGGATCCCCGTACCTCCCTTGCTAGGCTTCAAATAGAGAGGGGCACTGTCCATTTAGTCCACCCAATTCTTTCTTTGGGGGCTGCAAGGTGAGGTCACACCAGTATCCCTAATCCAGTCTGGGGATGTCTTCTGAAGGGGATATCTGGGCCAAAGCCTTCTACTCCTTGGGCACACTTGTTCCCCGTTGCGTTCACAGTGCCACTCCGTTCCAGTAGTGAGCTCTCCATTCACAGCAAGCTGCAGCATGAGGTCTCAGCTACCTCACTCCCTCCCCCTCCCTTTTCTGTTGATAGCTGCCAAGTGAATGCTGGGAAATGTAGTTCTTTCCCTGCTCCAGGGCTGGCTCTATAGGCAGGGAGCTAAACAAGGAACTACAGCTCCCAGGGCCCCCTGTTGGTTTTCAGCTCCCATGCTGGATTCCTGCCGCCCCTGCAAATTTGCCGCCCCAAGCACGTGCTTGCTTTGCTGGTGCCTAAAGCCGGCCCTGTGTAGGAGACCCACATTTGAATCCCCACTCTGGAACGCGGATGTGAACCCATGACCCACAGTGAGTGCCCTAATTGCTAGGCTATTCTGTGATGGCTCTGTCTGGTAGAAGCTTTGTATAAAATACTTGAATAGTCACTGGACCAGATAAAGCACTAGGGTGACCAGATGTTCCGATTTTATAGGGACAGTCCCGATTTTTGGATCTTTTTCTTATATAGGCTCCTATTACTCCCCACCCCCAGTCCCGACTTTTCACATTTGCTGTCTGGTCACCCTATAAACAGGGCCGGCTCCAGGCACCAGCCCACCAAGCATGTGCTTGGGGCGGCACCTGGAGAGGGGTGGCACGGCGCTCCGGCCCGAGACCGGGGCCGCGACTGGGCTCGCCGCCCTCCCCGCAGCGCTCCGGCCACCAGGGAGAGCGGATCCGCAGCGGGCTCGCCGCCCTCCCCCCGGCGCTCTGGCTGCCGGGGAGAGCCGGAGCCCCGGCCGGGCTCTCTGGCCGCCGGGGAGAGCGGAGTCCTGGCCGGGCTCTCCGCCCTCCTCCCGGCTCTCTGGCCACCAGGGAGAGCGGAGCCCCGGCCGGGCTCTCCGCCCTCCTCTCGGCGCTCTGGCCACCGGGGAGAGCCGGAGCCCCGTCCGGGCGCTCTGGCCGCCGGGGAGAGTGGAGCCCCGGCCGGGCGCTCCGCCCTCCCCCCGGCGCTCCGGCTGGTCGGGGAAAGCGGGCCCGCGGCTGGGCTCGGCGCCCTCCCCTGCCGCGCTCGGGGGGGGCGGCGGGAGGCTTTTTTGCCGCCCCAGGCAAAAAAGCCAGAGGCGGCCCTGCCTATAAAGCACACAAGAAAGAATGACTCTATAGCCTGGTGGTTAAAGCACTCACTTCAGATGTGGGAAAGCTAAATTCAAGTCCCCCTGTTCCAATGTTTCCTGTTATAACAGGAGTTTGGCATGCAATTACTTTCCTCAAGATTAACCCAATGGTAAAAATTTGAAACCCAGTTTGCTTTGAATCAACATTTCCACTTTTAATGTCATTTGAAGTAAAAATGTTAATTCAAAAAAGAAAATTGTTTCAACTCAACTTTTTAAAATGAAAAATGTCACCTCAAACTGTTAAAACATTTTGTTTCAATCAGAAAATATCAATGTTTCCCATTGTGACATTTCCAAATAGACATTTTTCAGAACTTTTCATTGCATGAAAATTTTCAAGATGTCAACTGTTTGTCTCGTTTTGCAAATTCTGTTTTCTGATAATAAGGTTTCAGTAGCTTGAGAGTTGGCAGATGTTCCTCCCCTCACATCTGTATATCCATCTTGCCAGGATTCAATAGGCACTCTAAAAATGACTGCTTTAAGAACCCTGCACCTAAGACCATCAGAGAAAACTGAGGTTTGGGATCTTTTGTGTCAATCACCTTCATGTAGATTGGGCAGCCCTGCCAGAGCTCTCACCCATCTGGAGGTAGCACCACTAGAAGCCAACTTGAGACCTGTTACTCAGAAGCACTAATACTCTGCTCCCATTGACTTTAATGCTGTCAGATCTGATGGCTAGTCTGTTTCCATCTGCCTAGTACTAGAGGAGGGCTAGGACTCTCATTGCCTGCCACACAGCAGCCTCTAAATTTGGTCTTGCTGGTTGGGATCGTGGTTTCTAGGTGCTACTGCAGTACAAATAATAAATTATAATAATTGTCACCCTAGGGTTAACCTTGAAGAGGGTGATCCCATGTTGAGCCCCTATTATATATAATGAAAACCCATAAATGATTAACTCTCCTACTTTTGGAGCTGTGTGCTTTGCAAATATGTCAGTTCATAGTATTTAAAGGGAAGTGAATGTGTTACCTTTAAAACTACAGGCAGAGGTCAAGCAAATAAAATTACATATATACGGAGTTAGATAGATATTACCTTTTTCTTGGTTCTTTCAGGTTCATGAATTTGCCTTCCTGCAAGTCAACATTTTTGGCCATTTTTTCAATCTTGCTTACGGCCTCTGCACTTATATGGATATTGTGGTGAGATAGTGTGCATAATGCAAAGAGGAGAACATCCATCGCTGAAATAGGAGGATTCTGAAATCTGGGGTTTCCGAGTACATTTTCAATGAATTTGCAGATGTAATCATACACCTAGACAAACACAGTAACAACGTTGTACATTTTATCGGAAATGTCAGACATGTCTGAAATAAAGTTCTCCTAGCATCATCTCAGTTGCATTGGCCAGTGGATGGGGATGGATGATGGAGGGAGTATTTGTTATTAATTGTAGAGTGGAAAGGTGGCCTTGAGGCTGAAGGCATTAGCATGGTATTCAGGAGACTCATATTTAAGTCCTCCCTTTGCCACAGACTCCCTGTGACACCTTGGTCAAATCAGTTAGTCTCTCAACCTTTTCTATTTAGATTGTAAGATCTTCAAAGCAGGGACTGTTCTTAAGTATATGACTTTGCATCAGGGCCCCAAACTCGGTCACTGTGTGCTTATGCAGTGCCTCGTGAGACAGGGCCCCAGTTTTGATGGCTGTGTGTTTTTGCAGCACCCAGCACAATGGAGCCCCCATCTTGGTTACTATAGCCTGGCCCACACTTAAAACTTAGGTTGGCCTAGCTATGTCACTCAGGGGTGTGAAATATGCACACACCCGTGAGACACAGTTAAGTCGACCTAAGCCTCGGTGTAGACACTGCTAGGTCAACAGAAGAATTCTTCCATCGACCGAGCTACCACCTCTCAGAGGGGTGGATTAACTACAGCGATGGAAAAACACCTTCTGTCGCTATAGGAAGGGTCTACCCTAGGCTGGCAGAGGTGCAGTGCAGTAGCTGTACTGCTGTAGCATCTGTAGTGCAGACATAGCCTATGACTGAGTCTACATAGCCACTTCTCACCATGGTATATGAGTGCCTCTGTTAGAACTGTGCAGAGGGTGGAAGTTCTGCATTGCAAAGGATTTTGAGATTTTGGAATTTGGCTTCGTTCTGATTCAGAACAAAATCCAAATATTTCAAAGTTCTCTGCAAAGGGAAATTCTAGGGAAAAAAATGTTTTGTGTAAATCATTTTGAGTTCAACATTTTTAAAATGTTGTGTTATAATATAATATATATACTATAATACAAAAATTTTTAAACTTCAAAACAAAACGTAATTTCAAATAAAAAAATCATAAGGTTTCATTCTGAAAATATCTGAATATTTCCCCCTATTTTTTAAAATGAAATTCTAGCTCAATCAGCCTAATTTCACAAAGCCTTTCAATTTTGATGGCACCACAGTTTTGCCAACCTGCTTTAGGCTCTCTTATTTACTCAGCTGTAGTTTCCACAGTATGTAGATCGCTCTCTTTCCAACTCTCCTACTTCATTTACAAAAGCATTGCATTGATTTGTATTTTGCTGTTTTTCAAGCACAAGATTAATTTTTGCTGGGGTACAAAAATAGATTGTATATTGAACAACATACTATATAGTATATTGTTTGCAGTGTTGTAGCCAGTTGGTCCAATACAAGATATTACCTCACCTACCTCGTCTCTCTGATATCGTATAGTGTCAGTAGTTAAGATTCAGTTGGGTTTTTCATGGGGCTTGAAATTCACATCTGTGCAGAAAGACCCGGCAGAAGGTCTGTTTGTAACTTAATCCCTCAAAACAGGGCATAAGTGGAATGTAAGAGGTTCACATGCCTGTGGTGGACCTTCTACATGGGTGGGGCAGAAGTGGAATCAGTGGAAAGATTCAATGCACTTTGGATCAGGACCATAAAATCAGGGCGTAAACTTGTTCATCAGTTAAGAAATAAAAGTATTTTTTTTAAATGGGACAGCTAATAAATTTGTCCTGGAGTGTGTCACCTTTATTGTAACCCCTTGTAACTAAAAATAAACTCAGACCCACAAACACCAAAGTTCTCATGCAGCCGCAGTCCGAGAATTCCTTTATTTATCGTAACTGCCTTTTTCTCCATTGTGATTACAACTGGCTGGGAAATGGAAATCTCTTCCTGCAAAATGTTGTGGTTTTTTTTGTTTTGTTTTGTTTTTTTACATCAATCCTGAACCAGGATGAAAAAAGTAAAAAAACACCTAATTGTTTACAGGGAGTGATTTCAAGAATATTTTCTGTTTCAGGAGATCCCGTGCATGGAATTTTTCAGCTTTCTGGCTGCCTGCCTGAAGAGCTCTGTGTAAACTTGAAAATTTGTCTCTCTCACCAATAAAAGACACTATTTCACCCACCTTGTCTCTGGAAGGTTCTCATCAATTTCACTGAACTTGAGAGTGAAACTGACAAGAGCCTCCTAGTCTGGCTGTTGGAGAGACCAAGAGCCCAACCACTCAGCCTCTCTCCCCCCTGCTATGGGACTCGGGGGAATGAGGGCCTTGGCTCTCTGCCTTTCCAGCCCCGGAGCTGGGGGGGAGGCAGGGAGAGTGAGGGCACATCTACACTACAAAAAACAAACAAAAAAACCCAACCTCCTGTGGCAGCGAGTCTCAGAGCCCAGGTCAACTTACATAGGACTCTCCCCCTTGCTAGGTCTCAGAGTCTGGGCTCCAGCTCAAGCAGGAATATCTCTATGGCCATCCAACATCTTGACAGATGAAAGGAAACACGATAAAGTCAGTCTGTCAATGATGCTTGACAGCAGTGTGGGAGAAGAGCCTGATGTGCAAGTGGCAGACCTTCCCACAGTAGCTATAGGTCTACTCGCCAGATGGAGGTTGGAGCACACTCTGCTTCCTGGCTCATCTCTAGGGCCTCAGCCTGGTCTCTCTGATGGCTCTCTGCAATGACAGCCCAGCCTTGACCCAGCTTCTCCGGACTGGGCAGTTGCGGGCAGGGCTCTCCCAGTTGTCAGTGGCCCGGGAATGCTGAATTTCTTGAGACCTTTCTTGACCTTGTCACTGTATCGGAGATTTGGCCTTCCTCTGCATTGCGGACAGTTCTTGAGTTGACCACAGAGCACGGCCTTCAGCAGATCATCTTGAGGCATATGCTCCATGTGTCTCAGACAGCAAAGCCTGCAAGTGTCCAGCATAGTCTGCATAGACTGTAGGCTGGTTCTCTCAAGGATCTCATTGTTAGTGATCCGTTGATCCCAAGTGACTCCAAGGGTTTTTCTGAGACAGCAAAGATGGAAGCGGTTCAATTTCCACTTCTGCTTGGAGTATGTGACCCAGCTTTCACAGCTCTCTGAAGGAAATATTTTTTCTAGGAGATTCCATGCTTGATTTGGAAAACTGAAGACACAGCTGGATTAAAGTACAAGAAATGGACAAGGATAAGTGTTAAGTGGGAAACAAATTTCCAGTGTTTGCGGGTGTATCACAATAGCTTATGGAACTGTTCTTGTCTTTTGGTTTTTGAGCCTTCAGGGTTCACATTTCCAAGCTTTTACTCCATAGAAAAAGGAAAACTGAGATTATAACATAATCACGTGACTCCAGGAAGTGGGGCTTTAAGAAGAATAGATATAGCACAAGACTCACACTGAGGATACCAGCTTGATAAATGGACACCTTTGTGTTCAGGATTAGCAACCTGTTGTTCCAGACATGTGAGATAAAAGTTTGCCAAAGGTGACAGAGGCTTTGCTGATTCTCACATCAAGTTCCCTATCAAGGCTAAGTGAGCTCATTAGAGTTGAGCCAAGATAGCAGAAGAGATCTACATTGTCCAGAGTTTATTACTGATGTAGATTTTAGGTGGGATGTTGGTGCCCTGTGACATGACAACTGTTTTCTTGATACTGATTACCATGCCGAACTAGATACATTCATCAGAGAACTTGTTCATCATGATCTGCAACTCATCAGGTGAGTTAGAGACTAATGCAATGTCATCTGCGAAGAGCAAATCCTGAATAGCGAGCTGGGTGACATGCCTTTTGCTCTGAAATTGTTCGATGTTGAGCAAGTTGCTGTCCATCCTTGATTCAGTTAGTACACCAGATTGATAGTTTCCGAAAGCGTATTTAAGAAGAATAGCGAAGATGCTAAAGCCACTGAGTACTAACTAGCTCAATGGTTTGAGCATTGGCCTGCTAAACCCAGGGTTGTGAGTTCAAGCCTTGAGGGGGCCACCTAGGGATCTGGGGCAAAAATCAGTACTTGGTCCTGCTAGTGAAGGCAGGGGGCTGGATTTGATGACCTTTCAAGGTCCCTTCCAGTTCTAGGAGATAGGATATCTCCATTAATAGAAAAAAAATGCAGTCTTGCTTCATGCCAGTATCAATGCTAAACTCAGATGATTTTTCATACTGGATAGTTGCCTTCATTCCCTCATGGAACTCCTTAAATAGGGAGAGCACCTTTTGTGGACAGTCAATTTTTGACAGGACCTTATAGATGCCAGTCCTGCTAACTGTGTTAAAGGCCTTTTGTAGGTCAATGTCTGCTACATGGAAAGGTGCCTGTTGTTCATGACTTTTTTCTTCTACAAGTGCACTGTGAAGGACATGTTAACAGTGGAGCATCCAGCTCTGAACCCACACTGGCTCTCAGGGTGAACTCTCTCAGCAAGCACCTGCAGTCTTTTCAGCAGGAGCCTTGCAAGCACCTTGCCAACTACGCTGAGCAGAGATATCCCTCGGTAGTTGCTGCAGTCTGTTCTGTCCCCTTTATTTTTGTATAAAGTAATTATGTTTGCATCTTTCAGATCCTGCGGTATGTGGCTTTTTTCCCAGCAGCTGCAGAGAAGTGCGTGGATGTCACTCACAAGTTTTCTCGCACCTGTCTTTAGGAGCCCCGGAGGTATCTGATCATTGCCTGCTACTTTCCCCAAGCACAATCTCTGATAGCTTTCTCTACATCTTTCAGAGTTGGTGTTTGGTCCAGCTCCTGCATCTCTGGAAGCTGGGGAATGGCAGCTAAGGCAGTATCACAGATAATGGCATCCTTTGAGTAGAGCTCTTTGTAATGCTCAGTCCATGGGTCAAGTTGTTCTTGCCTGTCAGTCTGGATGATACCATCTTTGCTTTCAGGCTTGCAGACTTTTTACAAATCGACCAAGTGCCTCTTTGATTCCATCAAAAGTACCACGAAGGTCCCCTCTTTCAAAACAAGTCTGAATCTTTTTGTACAGGTCTTGCCAATAATCCTAGGCACATTCTCTAGTGGCTTTCTAGACCATAGACTTGGCCTCTTTTAATTTAAGAGTTTGGGACTTAGTTAGTTTTTTAAGTAAAGTTAGGCAAGTTTGCTTTTTCTTTTCTATGAGTGGGAGCAGCAGATGTTCAGATGCTGTGAACCAGTCAGGTTGTTTTTTCTTTGTTGTTCCAAAGACATATTTGCAGTAGCTAGTGTCTTATTCTTGAAATTTCCCCACAAGGTGTCAGAATCAGGGGAATCATGTTGACCATTTTCAGAAACACGCTCAAGAGCACATTGAAACTTTGCATGAAAGTGTCAGAGTCGTTCATGTCAGTAATGCTGAGGTGAGGTTTGCCTTTTGGCTTTGCATGATGGATATTTTTAGGGTGTAAGTGGAGCTTGGCCCTGACACGGACATGGTCAGTGTCGCAATCAGCACTATAGATTGATCGAGCATGCAGTACCTCGCAAATGTTTCGGTGATGGATCAGGATGAGGTCAAGATGATGCCAGTGTCCTGAGCAGGAGTGCTTCCATGTGACCTTGAGGTTGCTACTGCCAGCAAAATAGGTGTTTGAGACTATCAACTCACAAGAGGTGAAAAGCTCAAGGAAATACTGGCCATTTTCATTGACGCTTCCTGTGCCATGTCCCCAGTCCTTACCAACACAGGCACTGAAACCACTGAGATCAGTGAGTCTGTTCCTTAGAGGGACATTCTTGATGATTTGTTCCAGTTGAGAATAGAACTCATATTTTTGCTGTTTGGAGTACACTGTTATTTTTAGCCTGGTAGTGCGAGCCCAAATTAGTTAACTCAAGCTCTGAGACTCGCTGCCGGAGGGTTTTTTCTGCAGTGTAGACATACCCAGAGAGTCAGAATGTTCTGCCTCAGCAATAGGCAGAAAGTGAAATTGAGAAGAACCTTTCTCACAGGCATCTGGGGAACTGTCAAGACAGGCCTTAAAACCTCTAAGGATGGAGATTCCACCCATCACCTCCCTAGGTAACCCATTCCAGTGCTTCAGCACCCTCCTAGTGAAATAGTGTTTCCTAATATCCAACCTAGACCTCCCCCACTGCAACTTGAGACCATTGCTCCTTGTTCTGTCATCTGCCACCACTGAGAACAGCCGAGCTCTATCCTCTTTGGAACCCCCCTTCAGGTAGTCGAAGGCTGCTATCGAATCCCCCCTCACTCTTCTCTTCTACAGACTAAATAAGCCCAGTTCCCTCAGCCTCTCCTCGTAAGTCATGTGCCCCAGCCCCCTGATCATTTTTGTTGCCCTCCACTGGACTCTCTCCAATTTGTGCACATCCCTTCTGTAGTGGGGGGCCCAAAACTGGATGTAATATTCCAAAAATGGCCTCACCAATGCTGAAAAGAGGGGAATAATCACTTTGCTCAATCTGCTAGCCAGAGCAGCTGTGTGTGTAGCTGGGACTGGTGTGTCTGTGTATAGTTAGTAAACATGACTATTTGGGACCCAGATGCACCTCCTAGTGGCTCTGTGGGAATATCAACTGCCCCAAGCTCTGCAGACCTAGGTTCTAGGCCCCAACATTAGGGCAGCAGGTTTGTCACAGTGCAGAAAAAGACACAAATACCATGATTCCTCAGTTAGTCTATAACTTCCTGCAGGTATGTCACTGCCTCAGCACTGAAGGGAGCACATGATGGGGAGGCTGCAGAGACAAACCTGTGCAAATGGTGCTGCAACCAAATGCACTAGCTCACAACACCCCCGAGTGGGGAACTAGGCCCAGTCACACAGGAGCTGCCTCGGCTGAGTATAGGACAGACTCATTTTTCGTCCCTCTTCACTGAGCTGAGATTAGGGGTGCAGTGCTGTAACAGAGGGGGCTGCTATAGGTGTTCAATGCCCCCTCATTTGTCAGGGCATCATCTATCCAAATTCATGGAGCAGATACTAAACCTGTGAATTTTACGAAATTTACCATGACTGCTCTGTGATTTTTGATAAAAAATGCCATGACACATCTGCAGCCCTTGCCATGATGAATGAGCCTTTGCCAAATCTAAAGCCAGGCTTTTATGGAGGCATCTTGTAGGATTCAAGAACAGACTCTGAAAATCAGGTCCCAATCTGGTAGAGATGATCCCAGTGGCAGCACAATCCAGCTCCCCTTAAAGCAGATGGAAATCCTTCCTTTTAACAGGAGTTAGACTGGGCTGTTAGGATCTCATCAAAATGCCATGAAGTCAATGGAAAGACTCCCATAACTCCAATGGGTTTTGGATCAGGCCCCAAGGCTGGAGAAGGAAAGAGCAGCATATATATAACTCCCAGATTTTAATGATTCTCGGACGATTGTCAATGCACCATGTGGAGGCAGAACTAGCTCCAGAGAGGTTCAGTGGGGGCCTTTCCAGCCATTGTGGAGCTGCTACGTAAGATGGACATTGCTCACTTACCTTTCTCTCGTCAATGTCAGTTTCACAATAATTTTTTTTCCTCTCTGCATCACCGATGATCCTGGTTTTGAAGCACTCCTTGTAGCACTCAATCTTCCTTTCCACATCACTGAAGTCCTTCTGGTAAGAAAGTTCTTGGTAGAGCTCATCTTCCAGGAACTGCAGGATAGACTTGCTAGCAACCTCTTTGGAATTTCTTACGAAAAAAGAGCCAAGCCAGGACTTTTCTGGAGACTGACAGATGTCATCAAATTGGGTCCACACTCCTAGTAAGAAATAAACATTTGTAAACCTTCAAAGAAACACCTGTAAACCTTCAAACTTGCAAGAGGGCAGACTGTGGGAGCAAGCAGTCCACAATCATCACAGAGTTAATGTTTTCATTTGCCATTTTATAGTGCTGCTTGTGCCATTCATTTAATAGATTCATAGATTCCAAGGCCAGCAAGGCCCATTGTGCCTATCCAGGCCGGCCTCCTGCCTAACCCAGGCCATAGAATCTCCCCAGCGATTCCTGCCCCCAGACCAGTAACTCCTGGCTGAGCTAGAGCGGAGTTTTGAGAAAGGGACGCCCCATCTCCACTGACAGACTCCTACTGATGCAGAATCCATCTCATCATATGGGAGCTGCTGCAATGGCTATTTCTCTTTCCTGGTAAACAGTCCCCTTATTCCCAGACTGAAATTGTCTCCCATGAGGTTCCAGCCAGTGGATCTTGATCTGCCTTTGTGTGTGAGGTTAAACTGTCTTCTCCTCTCAGAAATCTCTTCCCCATGTAGATGCTCGTAGACCAGGATCATGTCCTCTCTTAACCTTCTCTTAGATAAACAAAATAGATCAAGCTCCTTCAATCTCTCACTGTAAGGTAAGTTTTCCCAGACCTCAAACTGTTCTTGTAGCTCTTCTCTGAGCCCTCACCAATTGGTCAAAGTCCTTTTGGAAGTGCAGACACCAGAACTGGACAATGTGGATACTAGAACAGGGCCTGAGTCTAGAGGAGATGGCCAGGCCATAGTTCCATCTCCTTCCCATGTCCCAGCTCGCATTATCAGACTAACACAAAGGAGGGAATACGCTGCAGCTCATGAAGGTGTGTCAATTCATGGATTCCAAAGTCAAAAGGGACTGTTGTGATTATCTAGTCTGACCTCCTGCATAATACAGGCCAGAGAACTTTCCCCAAATATTCCTAAAGCAGATCTTTTAGAAAAACTTCTTAGCCAAAGGATTGGGCATACTCCCCACAGCCCCTGGGATCTCTGGGAGGTACTTTGCCCCCCCAAATTAAAATATTTCCTGGAGCTCTCCTAA
Organism: Terrapene triunguis; assembly: GCF_002925995.2. Lineage (NCBI taxonomy): Eukaryota > Metazoa > Chordata > Testudines > Emydidae > Terrapene > Terrapene triunguis. The sequence continues at coordinate 24,098 of NW_020697873.1, read as the reverse complement.
TTATGGGATACATCTAAATGGAATGGTATCATTCATTATTTATTGGGCTGCTCAAAAATGTTTCCACTTTAATTTATTTTCTATGTGAAATTGGGTTGTCAACCAAACAAAAAACTGCACTGAAAATGTCTTTTTTCCCTGATTTTTTTATTTTCATTGGAAAACCCAAACCCTGAAAATTGAACATTTATAGCTGATAACCCCAATTTTTTTTCAGATTTCAGCTACACACACACACACACACACACACACACACACGTGCACACATTCACTTATGAAAAATCAAATTTGTCCTTGAGACAAAAGTGCCATTTTCCAATCAGCTCTAATTATTTATATTGTAGAAGCACCTGAGAGCTCCAGTCATGGACCAGAACCCCAATGCATTAGGCACTGTACATTACTTATTGGGTGTATTATGGTACTGTCTAGGAGCCCCAGTCATGGACCAGGACCCTATTGTGCTAGGCGCTGTACAAACACAGTCCCTGCCCCAAGAGCTCACAGTCTAAGTAACACCCGGCAATGACCATGGAGATTCTGTGCTAGAACACGCACTGCACACACTGGCAAGCTGCCCAAGTTTTCCATTTATCAGCCTGATTCTCATGCCACTGTAAATCAGGAATGATTCCACTGAAGTCAATGACATTACAATCAGACTCACTTGTACTTATACTTGGAGAGTCTGCTCCCATTCTCCTGCACCTTCCATCATCATTTACCACAGTGCAAAATATGATTCTTACCTCCTGCTTTGATGGCCGATTCGGGCACAGTTAGAACTCGGTGGAACTCAGACTTTTCATTTTTAGCTATTTTATAAATATGCTCTAATTTAATTGCACTCGTACCAGTGCCCCGCTTGTAGGGGACAGTAACCCCATATTTATAATAGATGGGTTGTCTGCTTCGTAGATCAGAAACAGGAATTGTTGCTTGGCCTACAATAATCATCCCATACTTATTGTTGAACCTAGGAAATTAAAACAAAATGGAAGAGATGGCTGTTTATTTTAAATCATAAAGACCTCCAAATCAAAGTCAATAGCAACCTCCCCTTGATCTCAGTAGGGTAATGGTCAAACCCAAATAAGGCCTCGATTCTGCAATGAAGACAGTGCAACAAGACCAGAGTTACCAGCACTCAGAATATTATTGCAAGCTGAGAATCTCAGATCTCATTAAAACAAAAAGATTCTAGCCCTTGTGATTGCAGAGAAAAGCTTGAAAATGTGATGCGAGAGCCCTGTAAGGCTCAGAAACCAGAAGATAAATAAAATGAACCCATGGCATTTATTTTGTAAAAATTGCGTGAATTTTATGCCATTCCCATTATTTATTGGCTGACAACCTCAGCTTTCTTTCTTTTAAAGTAAGGTTCTAGACCTCACGGTTGCTGAGAAAAGCTTGACAATGCTAAGGCTAAATGCTCCAGCACCAGGAAGCAAACAGAAACAAACTCCAGATTTAACGTTTTTTAAAATCTCATGACTTTTAAGCCAATTTCAAGATTTTGGGGACCGTGTAGGAATAGATGCCCACTCTAGATTTGGGTGAACTATGGTTTTAAATTGAGTTGGGATATTAGCATAAGCAATGAGCCTGAAGTATGTGACCAAAAAGAATGAGATCATGAGAAAAAAGAGTTGTGTTAAACTTGCAGTGACCCTTCGAAATAATACCAGTATTATCTTATTTAAGGTTTGGGCTGAAGTAACAGAAATAAAACATTGTTAATTGGGTACTAGATGCAAAAATAATTGGTTACATACGTTTGTTTTAAATATTATAAAAAACTGCTTTATCTGGCTTTAGCTAAGGTTGGATAATTGGCAATGACATCATTTGTTTGTTAAAGGGTACAAAAAGGAAACTCTTGAAGGGCTCATTGCTAACACCTTCCTGACCAAGTTGGAGCTGACCAATATGGGTCTAAGCACCACTGGGTTTAGCCCATTTGTAAGTGTCTTGATCAAATGCTTATAAATGTTTTGTTACTGTTTGAATGTAGTAAATTGCTTATTATTTAGGTTTTGTAGGCATGTTTAGAGGAATTGTATAATTACCCTTTGGCATTTGGATTTAATAAAGGAATTTATGATTAAATTAGTATTGTGGTATCACCCTGCATAAATAATAATTCCAAGTCATGATTTTTTGGTGATGGTGATACTGCAAGACTGAGGCCTAACTCACTAAACTTTGTCATGAAAAAGACACATATATAATAAGCCTGATTGGTTTAACCAAGAGTACAGTGTTACTCCATTACTCAATTAACTTTAATGGACTTCTCTGGATAGGCACCAGTGTGGGCTGAGAGCAGGGTTTGCATCGGGAATGTTCAGCACTAACAGCCTCTACCCCTTGAGATAAAGGACTTTGGGCCAGGTTCTTACACGTATTTAGGCACCTGATGATGCAGATTTTCAAAATCCCACTAGGTGCCTGTCTGCATCGTTGGGGCCAGATTCTTAGAGGTACCTAAGTCCCGCTCTCCATGCAGAAGTTGCATGAACTGAACTAAAGTGTGTTACCTAGTGACAACCCACTGCCGTGTGTCTGTGTTTCATAACACACAGGAAAGCAGCAGAGGCAGAGTAGGCTGAATGGACTGGCCATAAGAGTGCTCTTAGAGAAGAAAAATGTCAGACAAGAACTTAAGAGAAAAGAGATCTGACTCCCGAGCCTGCCCCCCACCATTTAGAAAATGGAATAAGCAAAAGAACTTACGGATGATCAAAAATTCACCGTATTTGAAACCTTGTGACAAACATTAAGACCCAGTCCCCACTGTATGCCACGTGGATGGCTGCTCCCAGGGAGTCCCTGATCCCAAGGCCAGTTTTATGGCAAGCCTGGCAGAGTTTCGAGTAACCGGGGTAATTCCTTTATTCCTCCTCTTCTACTTTTACCTTTTTCTAGTTCTGCTGCTATTACTTTTTTGTGTGGTCTCCATCTCTCCCTAGATGTGAATGTTTGGCACTTTTGCCAAAACCTTCCTGATCAACTGTGTGCAATGTGACCAAGAGATATAGTGCTTAGGGGGTCAAGCTGTTAAAGTAACCCACACAGATTCATAGATGTCAAGGCCAGCAGGGCCCAGTGTGCCCATCTAGCCTGGCTTCCCACTTAACTCATGCCAGAAAATCTCACCCAGTGATTCCTGCATCCAGCCCAAAAACCTCTGGGTGAGCTAAAGCGAAGCTTTGAGAAAGAGAGGCCCCATCTCTATTAATAGATGTGCAGTGATGGAAAATCCACCTCACTCCTATGTAGTTGCATCAACTTCCCTCGAAGCATCAGTATTTCCTGGCGTCTGGCTTTCCTGATGTATTTAATATGTGACCTTGATTAACCCACCTAAGCGAAAGTTGTCAGACACGGCCTCTGATTGTGAATGCCTAAGGGCTTGACTTCACTATGAAGCTAAATCAGCACTGCTGCAATCGATGCAGCGGCATCGATTTAGCGGGTCTAGTGAAGACACGCTCAATGTGCGAGCGCTCTCCCATCGATTTCTGTACTCCACCTCAACGAGAGACGGAAGCAATGTCGGTGCGAGAGTGTCTCCCGTCAACATAACATAGTGTGGACCCCACAGTAAGTAGATCAAAGCTATGTCGATTTGAGTTACGGTACTAACGTAACTCAAATTGCATAGCTTAGATCAATCGGAAGTGGTAGTGTAGACCTGACCTCAGTTTGGGGGGAAGCAGGGCTGACTTGAGGCACCTCGGGACTGATTTGTTGGGGTACAAATCCCTGAAACCCCCCTCCCCCAACTGTAATTAGGGCTGTGGGTGTGCAGCCCCTCTGAATATCAGGGCCTATGGGCCTCAGGCTAAGCCCACCCCACAGCAACTGAGGCACTCACACTCCAGGGCCACTTTGGAAAATGTTGGCCTCAGATCAGTGGATTATATAAAAGCCAAATTCTCAGTCCCCATCTCCTTCCTGCTGTATAACCCACTGGAGAGCGAGTGTTACAGAGTCCCCTTTGTGCCAATCCAGACAAGAAATGAGACTGCTACAGCCACCAGCTCTAAGGTGTTAAAGCATATGCTGCTACAGCTTGAACTTTCATTCCGGAGGTTCCCTGGTTCAATCCCCAATGTGTTGGCTCTTACACACCTCCCATGGCTCACAACTCTATCCCTGTTGCAGGGAAATTGCTAGCTGTCATAGCAGGCTCTGTGCCACTCCATTTGGACTCCTGGACCTACCTACCTATAGTGGACATTAAAGGGGGTGTGGCAGGTCCTTGTATTCCAGCCATCCTGGGTTGTTTGGTCCAGTACACAGAAGTTAGAGCTGCCTTACATTGTGCTGGGGGCCAAACCACCCCTAGACTGCTCCCAGGATTTGGGGAACAGAGAGGTGACAGTTACCAATGTCTCCCCCTACAGGGGTGCAAAATGGAGCTGTGGTGATGGACATTTGATTCTGCCCTTGCATTTCACTATGGCTATACCTATGTCATAGAACTGGAAGGGACCTTGAAAGGTCATCGAGTCCAGTCCCCTCACTAACAGGACCAAGTACTGTCCCTGGCAGATCCCCCCCGATCCCTAAATGACCCCCTCAAGGCTTGAGCTCACAACCCTGGGTTTAGCAGGCCAATGCTCAAACCACTGAGCTGCCCTCCCTTACTCCATTCCCATCCCAAGTTGGATACTACAGGCCAGTGGTGACTTTACCTGTGGGAATTCCCCACCTGCTGCCTGAAATATGTCTCATGACCACATCCCCTCTCCCAAGAAAGATCAAATGACCCATCAGTGTAATCCAACTCCAGCATTGTTTTACCTTATTTCCATCCTAGCAAATATTAGATATGTCCCAGGAGAACTGTAGGCTGCAACAACAATCTCGTCAAACTGTTCATTAACCTTAAAATGTTCAGACCATATGGCAACAAACTCCAGCATCATCGTGTCTTCCACTGATGAACTTGTGCTTGAAAAGCAAGGATTCTCTGATAAAGTACTAGAAAAAATGAAAATGGCATAAGATCATCTCTGAGCCATCTTCCGCACAACCCCCCCCCCCCGCCATGAAAACCCTCAGCATCTAGGCCCCTCCCCTCTCCCCAACTCTGCCCTAAAGAGGAGAGATGGTTTGAAGTTAAGGCACTGAAGTAGGACTCAGGGGATTTGGGCTCAGATCCTGTATAATCTTAGGCAAGAGATTCCATCTGCCCCTGCTCTGTCCCCTGAGCCTTCTCCTTACTCCTTAACTAATCACCACCTAACAAAACCTACCCCAAACAAAAACACATGGCACTAACATTACAATTGCTGACCACCTCTCTGCTGTACGTTGCATCCCAACTCCTCCCCTAGCCTATTTAAACTATGAGCCCTTTGGGGCAGAGAGTCTCTTACTCTTTATCTGTGTAGCCCCCCCACCCCCCCCCCGCACAACCAAGCCCCGACTCTGGTTGGTCTCTAGGTACTACTGTAATAAATAACAATACCCTGAGGCTCAGGTCCCCCCTAGGGAGAATAACCCTTCCTTTGTATACGTATTTTATATACTTTCATCTTACCCCTCTTCCAGGTCTCCTTTCCAACCTCAGTCTTTTCATTTTGTCTTCCTTTGAAAGCGCAAAGCAGGTGGAAAAGGCTAGCAGATCGGCATGGGAGCATGTCCTACCTATTCTGCACTCAGTGTACACAAGGGGTAAGACCATGGAGAATAAGGCCCTAAAGCTCTACTTTAATTCAAAAAGTGAACACAGCTTAACTACAGATTGGTGGTGTCCCCATAACATTTCTATGGGTTAAATCAAAGCTCTCCTACACATGCTACCAGAACCATTAGTTGAAAGGTTTTAAGGACAGAGAATCCATCCAGCCTGGCCCCTGTGTAATCTCCCCTAGTGGTTCCTGCTTCTGGCCCAATAACTCCTGGCTGAACTAGAGCAGAGCTTTGAGAAAGAGATGCCACATCTCCACTGACAGCCTCCAAATGATGGAGAATCCACCCCATACCTCGAGGAGCCGTTCCAAGGGTTAATTCCCCTTCCTGTTAAACACTGGCTTCTTATTGCCAGCCTGAATTTGTCTCCCTTCACCTCCTGGCCAGTGGATCTCGCTCTGCCTTTGTCTGGAGGTTAAAGAGCCCTCTGCTCTCAGCAATCCCGTCTCTGTGTCGGTGCTTATAAACCAGGATCATGTCACCTCTTAACCTTCTTAACTGAATAGACTGAGCTGCTTCAATCTCTGAATCTAAGGCAGGTTTTTCAGACCTTGAATTGTTCTTGTATCTGTTCTCTGAGTCCGTAACATTTTGACAATGAAACAATCCGGTTTGAAGTGTGGGCATCAGAATTGGATACAGTATCCAGTAATGGTATCACTAATGCCATACACAAATGTGATGCCCCTCCCTGCTCCTACTCAATATTCCACTGCTCAGACAGCCCAGGTCACAGCTGCCCTCTTAGCTACAGCATTGCACTGGTAACTCCTGGTCTGTTGGTTTCCACCAGGATCCTTTCCAGTGACCCTTCTTTCTAGGATACAGTCCTCCAGCCTGGAAGTATGCCAGAAGCCCGCACCACAGAACTGAAGACAGAATCCAGCCATGGTCTCACTAATGATAGATTACTGATTTTCACATCTTTTCACACATGACTCAATTTTATTACTCTGAATGAACATTTCTGAATGGTAGCACCCAGATGCCTCAACTAGAGATCGGGGTCCCATTGTGCTGGGTGCTACACAAAGTGAATAGAGAAGGTATGTCTACACTGCAGTCAGGAAATACAATTGCAGCTTATGTAGGTGTACCCAAGCTAGTTTTGATATAGCTACGGTTAGGGTTAGATCAAAGCTGGCTCAAGTAACAATAGCAGCACAGCAAGAGCTCACTACATAGCACTTAACTCTCAGGTCTCAAGCTTCCTTGATTTTCAAGCAAAATCCCTAGTACAACATCTGCTTCTTTTACACTCTTATTTGCATGGAGTCTGCTTCACAACAGCCATTTCTGAACCATGCCACAAACCTCTCCTCAGATGCAGGGGCCTCTTCGTTTCCCTTATGATCTGCAATTTTCATAAAAGTAAAGAGCTTTCAGTTAAGCTTGCAAAGTGTGGGTAAAAGTTTCACATGCTAAAAACAAAGGAAAGAAACTTCAAATTTACAACATTTACAGCTCAGAAGCTGCATGTTCATTACAAAAATGGGCCTGGCCACAGATCGAAGGGCCTCAGAATACTTTGTTACACCTTAGCTCACATGCAGTCAGTAGAAGGCATTTGACATCTGCTGCTCCAATCGTCCTGTTACCCCTGCACCCAACTCCATTTCTCTAGCTAGTGGTTAATCCACTGGTGAGTGAGAGACAGGTCCCCATTTGTGCCTGATTGACAGAGGATATGAGTCTGCTGTAGCCCCATTCAGGCACAGTTAGCTGTGTAGCAGCATATACTTTAAGCTCTGGAGGGCTCCAGTTAAATCCCCAATGTGTTGGCTCCTGTCACATTTGCAACAGATAATGTTTTCTTTTATTATGGTAAAATTGAAAAAAAGTCACATTAAAATATTTTGTTCCTGCTCTCAGCTAAAGTTAAAGTTCATCTGGGGAGCAGACATGCAGAGCAGGAGTCCCTGAGAGAAAGGGAGGGTTTGGAAGAACAGATCCCTTAGCGCCATCAAGGTGGGCATCCCCAAGGGAAGAGCTGGGAAGGAGCAGTTAGTGATGAACCTCTTGGTACACGGCATGATCTAGATGCCTCCCTGCACTATACTTGAGGCCACTGGAGACCAGCTGCCTTGCCCTGTAAACAGAGATCTCCTTCCTATGGGCACCAGTTACTAGGCCCTACATTCATAGACGTCCATGTAAGAACCAGGCTGCAGCCATGTGTTGGTGAGACTGCACCCACAGTGATGTCTTCTTGTGCCCCCAAGGAGAAATGTTTCAGCCCAACAGGCTTTAGGGGAGAACGGGGCAGATTTTTAGAACACAGATTCACAGATCTTAATACCAGGAGAGACCAGACTCCAAATGATGGCAAATCCACTGTGTTCCCTAGGTGAGTTGTTCCAATGATTCCCCTCTCTGTTAAATGTTGGCCTCTTATTTTCAGGCTGTATTCTTCTAGCTTCAGCTCCCAGCCACTGGGTCTTGTTCTGCCTAGGTATACTAAATTAAAGAGCTGTCCACTATCAGAAATCTCCTTCCCATGTAGGTATTTGTAGATTGTGATCAAGTAACCTCTGAACCTTTTCTAAATAGATTGAGCTTCTAAATCTCTCACTATAAGGTTTTTTCCACACCTCAAGTCATTCTTGTAACTTTTTTCTGAATCCTTAATAATTGGTCACCATCAGTGTGGACACCAGAATGGGATACAATCTCCAGTAATAATCTCGTTAATGCTGTATGCAGAGGTAACACCGCCTCTCTGCTCCTACTCGATATTCCACTGTTTTTACATCCCAGGATAGCATTGCCCCTTTAGGCACAGCATTGCACAGGGAGCTCATGTTCTGTAGGTTTCCACAGGACCCCTATGTCCTTCCCAGAGCCCCTGCTTTCCAGGATACAGCCTCGCTTTTTGACTAGTGTGGCTTAGATTCTTGGTTCCTGGACCTTGCCATTGGGCAATATTAAAATGCAAGTTCACATGAGGCCAGCTGATCCCGATTACTCTGTGGAATTGCTCTGCCCCCGACACTATTCACCATCCACTGATTTGTTTGTCATCTGGGAACGACATCAGCAGTGATTCTGTATTTCTTTCTGGACCATTTAGAATGAGATCAAATAGCATTGGGCCAAGGACAGATGAACAAGATCATGCTGAAATAATGGAATGGTTACCTGCTGTGTGGGGATTCACCTTCCGCTCCACAGGCTCCTCTCTCACTGTGCTGCCAGGGACCTGCTTCTTTGAAAAGGAAATTTTAAAACATACCAGTTAAAGCACCAAAGTGGTGACCCTTTAACGGCAGCATGGCCCTACGGTGTAACCGGGACTGAAGGAGTGCTGTTCTGTGCCTCCATGCAGCAGAGAATGCAGTCCCGCATGAGAGTCATCTCTATGTTAACTTAAAATTAGAGACGCAAGCAGCCCAGTAAAATGGGTGTCTTGGGGATGTGGCTTTCATTGTTGTGCCAAATGGCTGGGTTTGAATCCTGAGGAAGCCCTGATGGTGAAAGTTATGGGACTCTTAATTTATAAATACTGATTGGTTACATCTGTTCTCCCAGTCCCATAACATAGGAACAAAGGAACGTTCAATGAAGCTGCAAAGCGGAAAATTCAATACTGATAAAAAGAAATACTTTTTCATACAACTTGTGATTACTCTGTGGAACTCACTGCCACAGGAATTAACCCAATCTCTTGCTATCAGAGACCAGGATGAACTCCAGCATGGAGGGCAGATTATCTCACATCTGCTACTGTGGGCTTTTTATCCCTTCCCCTGAAGTTTCTGGTGCCCTGGGCAGTCAGAGATAGGAGACAGGGCTTGGTGGACCTCGGGTCTGATCCTATCTGGCAATTCAAATGCTCCAAAACTGTGAGAGTTAGTTCCTGGGGTTTGGTGTGGACAATGTCTTCCTTACCAGAGGTACTTACACGATGACTGATGTGGATTTAATTCTATTATGTATTCTACCCCCATCTGAAGTAACTGCTGATGTTTTATCTATATAAAAGTCCAGTCCTTCTTTGAATCTTGCTAAGCTTTTGGCTTCAGCAAGTTGCACAGGCTAATCACACACTGTGTGAATGAGTATTTCCTTTGTTCAGTTTTGAATTTCCCACTTTCAATTTCATTGTCTTGCTCTTTGGTCACTTCTGTTCTCTCTGCCTCATAACAAATCTCCCTTCTCTAGACCACTCAGTGCAGGCTTTTATTACGTGCACTCTTATCCATCTCCTCTGTAAAGGAACAATCCCAGACTTTTCAAACCCTCTTCACAGGAGAGTTTTTCCAGGCCTTTGATCATTCTCATCACCCTGCTGTGAACCTCTCAAATTCTGCAATATCCCACATGAGATGGGCTGACCCAGCAACTGCACAATGTACCCAGATGGGGCAGCTGCCCCGATTTATACAAAGGCATCAGAACAATCTCTGTAATATTCTCCATCCTGTTCTTCTACATCTGAACATCTTGTTTGCTTTTTTGACCACAGCTGCACATTAAGCAGAGCAGTGATTAATTTGTGCCGGGGTGAGCACCAGAACCTCTAGGCTGGGCAGTTCCTAGCCCTGGCACCTCTGGCTTGCTGCATCAGTTATGAATGTAAAAAAAAAATTTTGAGCCCTAGCACCTAAGTGCTTGAGCCCCCGGCACCTCTTTCATTACAAATTAAGCACTGGAGCAGACGTATTCATTGAGCTGTCTAGAATGGACTCAAGTTTTTCCTGAGTTGGCAGAGTTACAATAAAGCACTGTAAGGTGGATCAGTATTTGAAATTGCTTCAATGTGCACTACTTTCCCTTTATCATCATCGAATTCCTTCTGCCACCATGTCACTCATTCACTTTGCTGGGTTAGGTCTCACTGAATTTCTTCACAGGCTTCTGCAAATTTTGCTCCCTCCCAGTACAGCCTCCTTTCCAGATTGTTAATAAAAATGTTAAACCACAGGGTCCTCCTCAGTGCTTAGTTTGTAATGAAAGAGGTGCCGGGAGTCAGCCTCAGCAAGCCACACGACTAATTAAGCACTGATGAACCCCCGATCCCACATACCCCGCATGCACACCTAGTCCTGCCTATCCCCTATGCACTCTCCCAATCCTGCACCCTCATGCACCCCCAAGCAGAGGTGGTGCCAGCCTATTCCTGGTGGGGGGGGCTGAGGTGGGCTAGACCATTGGTGTGCAAACTGGGGAGTGTGCTCCCCGGGGGGGGGGGGGGGGGGGGGGGGTGGGGGGGGGGGGGGGCAAAGAAACTTTGTCAATATCACTTTTCACAGCAGACTTAGCGCCCCCATTGCCACCATTATTTCTGTGCTTCTGCTAGCAGCAACACTGCCTTCAGAGCTGGGGGGTTGGAAAGCAGCAGCTACTGGCCAGGCACCCAGCTCTGAAGGCAGCGCCGCTGCCAGCATCAGCACAGAACTGCAGAAGTAAGGATGGCAATGCCATACCATGCTACCCTTACTTCTGTGTAATGTTCGACCATTGCACTCGGAGGGATGGCTATTGGGGGAGGCTAAGGCAAATTTTGGGGTGGCTGTAGCCCTCGCAATCCCTCCCAGTGCCACCCCCACCCTACACCCCATCACAAATACCCACTCTAAATATATCCTCGCTGTCAGCACTGGGGAGTCTCTGTCCCTTCTGGGTCTCCCAGGGGACAGTGGCCTCCTCATGGGAGCCCCCCAGGAAGCCAAGGGGGCGCTGGTGCTGGCGGAAGTGCTGCTGTGGGGTGGTATCCCTGGCCCTGAAGGACTCGCTGCCCAGGACATGGGAGCTCAGCTTGCACAAATTTAACAGCAGCCGTACCTACTGGGAGTCAGGCAGACTCTGCCCGCTGTTGGCCTTGCACAGGGGTGTGGGCAAGGTGAAGGTACTGGAGCCTGTGGCGGAAGCGACTGCAGCCCCAGCCCAGAAAGGGGACTCTGCAGCAAGCATGAGCCTCCTCCTGCTCATGCCGGGAGCGGTAACTGATGTGTCAAGCCCACTGGTGTTGGGGCTCAGCCTTGGCAAGCCCCAGCACAAATTAAGCACTGGTCCTCCCACAGGCACTTGTGGCATCTCCATAGTTAAGATATAGCCACGTTAGGAGTTGTGACTTATGCTTTCCACAACAACATCTATATAGAGAAACCCCCTGGGAACAACTGAGAGAGCTCAGTACAGCCCCAAGAAAGGCCAAATGTGTCCTGCCTCAGATTGGGGGTCTGGACGAGATGGTCTCTTAAGGTCCCTTCCAGCCCTACATTTCTATGATTCTGTGTCCTGTAACAGGCATTCAGCTGGGGTGAAATTCAGACCTAGACAGAAATCCAAAGGCGAAACAGCTAACTGGGCCCCTTGGGAGCTCGCTAAGATCTGGAACTTGCAGAAAACTTGATGGAACTTTACAATCAGCCCCAAATAAGGGGTAATGCATGGCTCTGTCAGGCCAGGAGCAGCCCAGAGAGCGCGCTGTCTCTCGCACACAAGGACTGTACGCTGTTTAAGTCCCGTTGCTTTCAGGATTGAGGCGGTGCCTTGAATTTGTGCTGGGGTACGTTTCATCCAGAAAAACTGCTGACATTGGGGGAGAGGAGGGCAGAGTCAGGGAAGTTGGCTTCAGCAGGGTTACTAGGCATGCTCAGTCCATGTGAGCATGTTCAGTACAAGCCAAACAGCAGATCTGGGGGGGCACGTGACCCTGTATGTTCCCTCCCCCACACACGTCACCTCTTGACACTCCTACCTCTGTTTTTGCCTGAAGCTGGGATCCAGATGCTGATTCTTGCCCAGACAGGTCATCTGTCAAAAGTCCTGGACTCGCAGGTTTTCCTTCATTTTCTTCATTTATTTCTGGTCCTAAACTTCCAGGTACTGGTCAAACCAAGTGTTAGTAGAAATACTACTACTACTAATAATAAATAATAATAAACAGTTCTTCTACCCACTTATCAGCCTCCCATTTAGTCAAGGCCTATCCCTGGCCCCTTTCTTTAGCTAGTTTTGGTAAAAAAAAAAAAATTAAAAAAATCTTCTTAAAAAATTAAGCTCACAGTTCAGGCTGGTCAAAAAGTTTTAATCAAAATGCTTTTTCAATGGAAAATTTCATTTTCATCTAAA
>NW_020697873.1:0-11305 GCF_002925995.2 Terrapene triunguis | reverse complement strand
AAAAAAAAAAAAATACATAAATGGAAAATTCCCGACCAGCCATAAAATTAAGCTCAATTCCCATTGATCCTAAGGAAATGAAAGCCCCACCTCATTGGTTGCTTCAGCAGAATCAGCTGGCAGCTGGGGACCAGATCCCGGATCCTGTTCAGCAGGGGCGTCTTCTGAAAGTTCTGACCTCAGAGGGTTTGGTTCATTTTTATCTAGTTCTAAAGATTTAGTTCCTGGTATGAAAAAAAGATCAAAAACAGAAAAACAGCATCTGTTCACTGAGTGTAATGGCAAATTCCCAGTGTTCATTTAAATGACCATCTCAGAGAGAAACTACAGTGAGTCGCAATCACAGGGAAAGTCTTTCTCCCGTTTCACCCCGCTGCGGAGTAATGAGGAAATATAATTTTTCAGTATGTTATCTCTTTAAAGTAGGGTCAGTATCTTCATATATATTTGTGCAGCACTGTTGGGATCCACTAGGCATAGCTACCAGGTAACTCGGGAGAGCGGAAGGCCAAAGTGTCGATGAAACTCTTTTGCTTTGGGCCTATCTGAAACCCCCAGACTCCATCTTGTGAACTCTCATCTACTCCTGTGCTAACTGCTTACATGTTAAAGTAGAAATGTATTGGTCAGTGTTTCTAGCAGATGGCTGCAGTTTCACTCACACTAGCAGAAATAATAGAGATAAGGAGGGAACAGAGAGATAGTTAGTTTGCAGCTGTTTTCCCATATATCCCCAAGGTATTTAGTGCAAAGGGTCAAGGAACGTACCGTGTTCTCCCTTCAAAATGACAAATGTATCCGCAACAGATGTCTCTTGTACCCCCCTCCCCAAAATAATATGTATTCTGTGTAACCTGTTATCTATCGGTTAGTATAATGACGCAAAACGACGAAGGCTAAGTTGTTTACTACTGGCTATAAAAAGGGCCTATGTCGCCCATGTAAGGTGTGTCTCTCCTCTGGCATTAGCCGATGAGAGCTCACCCTCTCAGCTGACTGACCAATAAAGGACCTGGTACCCGTCTTCTTGTCTCTCCGTGCCTCCTTGGTGTAATTAGGTAAGCTCCGGGGGGAAACGGGCCCTATTTGGCCAACAGCACCCAACAAGATGGGGCCGTGATCTTAGTCACTATGTGTCTGTGTAGTGCCGGCATGATGGGGCCCCATCTCAGTTACTGTGTGTATTATAGTAATAATTATTAATAAATGATAATCATTAAGTGGAGTGGAAAAGCCAATAGATGTTCAAAGATGTAAGATTGTTTTTGCAGTTGTTTTTTGAACATTTTCTAAATATTTTAATGAGGTTTGGGAAAATATGACGTTAATAGCTATTGGTAAAGCATCGACAACACAGAAAGCAAGTGCAAAAGAAGGAATTAAGATCACAATACACTTGAGGACTCAGCTTTGGATCAGATTCTTAATTTGATAATTCTGTCAAATTTAAATTCTCTAAAAAAAACCAAGGAAAATTATTAAAAATGGACAGCTAAGGAGAAATCCAGGGGTGCTGGGACAATTTGTATAGTGGGAGTGCTGAGATCTGTTGAACCAAACTTTAAACCCTATATATAAAATGGAAACCACTTCAAGCCAGGGAGTGTGGCAGCACCCCTAGTTCCAACACCTATGGAGAACCCCAACCCTCCCCCGCATGCATTTCATTAGCAAGAGGCAGAAATCCTGCTATAAAACAGCTTTCCCTATTGTATGCTTTAGATAACCAGCCTGCAGGGCTGACAGTCTTTGCTTTCCCTGGTGGTTGGATTTCACACTCACTTTGTACAAGTCTGAATGATAACACAAGGTGCAAGTATAACCCACCGCTGCTGAGTGAGCTACAGGTGCCCATCTGTGCCAATCCACAGGGGATGCAAGTTGCTACACACACACACCCAGCTGCAGAGGATCAGCTTTTTAGCTCAAGCTGTAGCAGTTTGTGCTGTTAGCTCTGGACGTCCCTGGTTCAATCCCTGGAGTATCAGCCCAAAAGGTGGCCATCACACAAGGATAAAACACTGGCTTAAAGGTTTGTCTAACACCAGGGGTTCTCAACCTTTTTCTTTCTGAGGCCCCCCTGACAATGCTACAAAAACTCCAAGGCCCACCTGTGCCACAACGACGGTTTCTCTGCATATCCCAGAGATTAAAAGCTGTATTAAATGGATTGTTATACAGTTACATACAAAATATATTTTAAAAGGACAAAATAGGCTAAAAAATAAACTGAATATTTTTAATTTACTCAGTGTGAAACTTGTTGTTGGTGTTGATCAACAATTCTGTCAAGATGTGGGGGTATCTTTGACAGGCACACACACACGTCATAGTCAATGTTCATCTTGGTTCAGTACTTTGTTTTCATTGATGTCATGGCTGAAAATCCAGCTTCACATAAGTAGGTGGTACTAAAGGGGATCAAAACTTTCAGCACTGCAGAAGCAGTGATGTATTCATCGCAACACTCACACCAAAATGTCTCCAGCGGCATTTCTTTGAACCTGGTTCTGAGGGAGCTGTATGACAAAACGTCAATGAGCTCTTCTAACAATTTTGATGGACCATCGGATGGAAGTTTAGCGTCAATGTTCTCACTGAAGGGGTTTGTAGGTCACATGTGTGTAGCAGCTTGTTCTGTTGTGAGTTTGGGAAAATAAGCATTACATTTGTTAAGCAGACCAGACAGATGCGCTACTACCTGAGGTTTAAGTATGTCAAAATCAATGTTTCCTTCCTGAGTGAAAGACAGTAAGAGCTCAAACATATCAGTAGTGCCCCCACAGACACGAACTTTCCAGAGTTGTAGTTTTCTTTTGAATGCCTCAATTCTTGCATGCTGGGCAATAAAATTAGTGTTCCCACCTTGCATAGCTTTATTCAGCTTATTCATTTCACTGAATATGTCTGTGAGGTGTGGCTGGCAAAACTGGGTTACATCATCTTTCAGCACTTTGGCAAATTCAGTTTTCTTATCAACTAAGAATGTAAATAACTCTTCCTTGAGATTAAATATACGGGCAAGCATTCTGCCTCGAGACAGCCATCTCACCTCTGTATGCATGAGCAAGGTGCTCTGTACCCACTTCCTCACAAAGGGCGGCAAAACATCTGGAGTTTGTAGCTCTGGATTTAATAAAACTAACAAGTGTTAACGTGGTATTCAGAACACTGTGAAGACCTGGTTCAATATGTTTTGCAGCAAGCGCTTCTCGGTGTAAAAAGCAGTGTGTCCAAATAGCGTGAAGTGCAACGGCTTTTATTTTTTGCACAACACCAGAATGCTTTCTGGTCATTGCTGCGGCTCCATCAGTGCAGACCCCGATGCAATTAGTCCAGCTGATTTCTGCAGAAATCATAAAATCATCTAACAGTTTGAAAATGTCGTCTGACTTTGTTGTTGTCTTGAGCTCTTTGCAAAACAAAAAAGTCTTCCTTTATTTCCTTATTCCACACATACTGAACATAGGCAAGTAAATGGGACATTTTGAAATGTCTGTGGATTCATCTAGTATGTGATACAGCATGGCCAGAGGGCAGCAGGAGAGGGTTAGAAGGGAGCTTTATTCCCTGTAGAGGGAAGAAAGTTTGCTATAGATTAATTAAAGCACCTGAAGCCAGTTACCTGATAAAAAAAACCCTGCTTCAATCAGACAGGGGAAGGAGTTGGAGCAGAGTGGATTGGTGTTGGAGCTGAGAGCAGTTTGGAGGAGTAGAAACAGAGTGGATTGGTGTTGGAGCTGAGAGCAGTTTGGAGGGAAGCAGAGGAAAGTTTGGAGAAGTGCTGTGGTGGACTAAGAGGACCAAGACCCTAGGTAAAGGGACACCTGGCTGGTGCAGAGGGAGGGCAGGAAGCCCCCCACAAGCTGAAGGGCAGGAGAGGGAAGTAGCCCAGGAGAAGGAATCGCTAGTTCAAGTGGTTTACTACTATCCCTAGGGTCCCTGGGCTGGGACTCGGAGTAGAGGGCGAGCCCTGGTCCCTCCCTCTCCACTCCCCTTTACTGGGACACTAGTGGGACAGTTGATACCCCAGTTCAGGGGTGAGAAACGGCACCCTGAACCCCCCACAAGAGGAGAAAGTGCAGGACCCATCATAATTTGCCACATGTGGTGTTAGAAGTGGGATCTACGCACTGGAGACTTAAACCAGGGTTAGCCAAAACCTTCCCGTCCTTAAGATGGACAACGTGGTCAAGGCCCTAATACAAGCCACCGCGGCCCAGCAGGAGGCTACCCGGGTCCAAGCAACCACCCATCAGGAGGTGACTCGGATGCAGCAGGAGACTAATAATCTGTTGATGAGTCAGGCTGCCCAGGACTGAGCCCTGCTGCAAGAGCTGGTGAACCAGATGAAGGCCCTTATGGAAATGAACCGCAACTGCGAAGGGACCCGGACCATACAGGCCAGCCATTGCCTACAGAAAATGACACGGAAGGATGATGTGGTGGTATACCTCCTGGCTTTTGAAAGAGGAGCCCTGCGGGAGGCCTGGCCCCGAGATCAGTGGTCTGGTATCCTCGCCCCGTTCCTGTGTGGGGAGGCCCAGAAGGTTTACTATGATATGGCCGCAGAGACTGCAGCAGATTACCCGCTGCTGAAGGCAGAGATCCTGGCCAGATCCGGAGTAACGACGGCGTTGCGAGCCCAGAGGTTCCATGAGTGGTAGTATACGGAGGACAAGACATCCCGATCGCAATTGTTTGACCTGATCCACCTGACCCGGAAATGGCTGCGCCCTGAGGCCCTCAGCTCTGAGAAGATGATGGAGCTCCTGGTACTGGACTGGTATATGAGGGGGCTACCACCAGGCTTCCGGGCTTGGGTTGGCCAGAATGACCCCTCCACCTATGATGAGTTGGTCTCCCTCGTGGAAAGACAGCTGGCAGCCCGTGAACTGTTCCAGACCCCAGGCGGGGAGACATGGCAATCCAGGAAGCCAACCCCAAACCCAAGGCCCCGGACTGTCGAGAACTACAGGAGAACTGCAACGGGGAGGAAAGACACCGAGGACTGGCCCGAGGCCAAGAAGGGACCTGGGGGTTTGGGAAGAGAGGGCTGGGAGGGCCGGCCAAATAGCCCCAGGCAGAGGGTGGCAACCGGAATAAGGGGGCGGTGTTACGAGTGTGGGGAATTGGGGCATATAGCAGCCCAATGCCCCAACAGGGAAGAGCCTATGCAGTGTAATCTGGGGGATCACTGGGAGCAATGTGGCCTAATCGGCCTGGTAGGGGTCACAATGACCTCACATGGGTATACAAGATCAGTAAAAATGAATGGTATTGAGACCATAGCATTAATAGATTCCAGGAGTGCTATCATGCTGGTCTTGGGAAAGTTGGGGGGGCAAGACCAATTAACCCGGGCCAAAAACACAGGAGTAATGTGCGTTCATGGCACCATAAATTTCTACCCCACAATCCCGGTACGGATTGAGATCCAGGGGAATACTACCAGGGTGACTGCAGGGGTGGTCCCCAAGCTCTCCTACCCTGTCTTAATTGGTAGGGACTTCCCCGGGTTTGAGAGCTTACTCCCCCCAATAGAGCCAGGGGAGGGTAGCAACCCCCGGGCTGAGACGGAGGCACTTACAGATAGCCTCACCTCAATGTTTGCCAAATTTGCCCCAGAGTTATTCTCATCCCCCGGGAAACCCCAAAAGTCTTGGCGGGAAAGGAGGGCAGATAAAAGATTAGGGACCAGGATTCTAGCACAGAACCAAAAACCTCCCTTGTGGGTAGGCGAACCCGTTCAGGAGGCCAGGAGATAATTCAGGCCAGTGAGGACTCGGAGGCGGTTCCTAGCCCAAGTAGGAGCAACCCAGGGGGCGGAGTAGAAATAGGCCCCCTAGAATTAGGTCAGATCCGTACCGCACGTGAGAATTTTGGGCAGGACCAAGCCAATGACCCGCTATATGCAAATGTGAGGGAGGAGGTAGTGGAAGTAAATGGCGTACCCGTGGAAGGAAAGATCAAAGGCCCAAGGCCATATTATGTGTTCAAACATGATCTGTTGTACAGGATAGAGCAAATATGAGGGGAAGAAGTAGAGCAACTCTTAGTCCCATGGAAACACACAAGGGCAGTACTAGAGTTAGCTCCCAGTCCTCTATTTGGGGGACATCTAGGAGTAGACAAGACACTGGATAGAGTCCTAAGAAGGTTTTATTGGCCAGGAATACGCGCAGAGGTCCCGCGCTATTGTGCCTCCTGCCCTGAATACCAGTTGCATAGCCCCCGACCTTACTTGCGGGCCCCATTAGTACCTTTGCCTATTATTGAAGTCCCTTTCGAGAGGATAGCCATGGACATAGTGGGCCCACTGGAAAGATCGGCACGAGGCCACCGAAACGTACTAGTCATCCTTGACTACGCTACGCGGTATCTAGAAGCCATTCCTTTAAGAAACCCCACATCCAAGGCAATAGCAAAAGAACTACTCCAGGTTTTTGCCAGAGTGGGCATCCCTAAGGAGATCCTGACAGACCAAGGAACCCCTTTCATGTCAAAATTAATGAAGGACTTATGTGCCCTACTCCACATCCAGGCCATACGGACCTCAGTCTACCATCCACAAACAGATGGACTGGTTGAGCGGTTTAACCGTACCCTTAAAAGTATGATCCGGAAGGTGGTAGCATAGGACGGAAAAGACTGGGATACCCTTCTACCGTATCTAATGTTTGCTATACGGGAAGTCCCCCAGGCGTCCACTGGTTTCTCTCCCTTTGAATTACTATACGGACGCCACCCACGTGGAATATTAGATATCGCCAAGGAAGATTGGGAAGAACAACCCAACCCAGGAAAGAATGTCATTGAGCACGTGACACAGATGAGAGAGCGAATAACTCAAGTAACCCCTAAAGTACGAGAACATTTGGAAAAAGCACAAGAGGCCCAGCGGACATATTACCACCGTCGGGCGATAGTACGGAGATTTCAGCCGGAGGAATGGGTGATGGTGCTAGTGCCGACAGCAGAAAGCAAACTCCTAGCCAGCTGGCATGGACCATATGAGATAGTGGAAGCCATTGGGGAGGTGGACTATAAGGTCAGACAACCAGACCGCCGAAAGCCAGAGCAAATCTACCACATCAACTTACTGAAGCCCTGGCGTGACCGAGAGACGTGCCTGGTCATTCGGGGAGCTCCACCCCAGACAGACGACCCACAGGGGCAGGTGAAGATATCTCCTGAGTTAACCCCAGAACAACGAACAGAGGTCATTGATATGATCCAACGGAACCAGGACGTGTTCTGTACACAGCCGGGCCGTACGACACTGGTCCAACATCATATTGTCACCAGCCCTGGAGTAAGGGTGACGCTAAGACCATACCGAATACCGGAAGCTAAAAGGGAAGAAATTAGGATGGAAGTGAAGAAGATGCTGGAACTCAGGGTTATTGAAGAATCCCACAGTCAGTGGTCCAGCCCTATCGTCCTAGTCCCCAAGCCTGATGGCACCCTGAGGTTTTGCAACGACTTCCGGAAGTTGAATGAAGTATCCCAATTCGATGCCTATCCGATACCATGCATTGATGAGCTAGTTGATCAGTTAGGCAAGGCCCGATACCTAACCACTCTGGATCTGACCAAAGGATATTGGCAAATTCCCCTGGCCGAGAATGCCAAGAAAAAGACTGCCTTCTCTACACCCGATGGACTGTTCCAATACACTGTCCTCCCTTTCGGACTCCATGGGGCCCCTGCAACATTCCAACGACTTATGGATAAATTGCTGCGACCCCATGCCAAGTATGCCGCCGCCTATCTAGATGACATAGTCATCCATAGCCCTGACTGGGAAACGCACCTAGGAAAAGTAGAAGCAGTGCTAGACGCCCTGCGGAAGGCCGGCCTCACTGCCAACCCTCTCAAGTGCGTGATAGGACTAGCTGAGGCCAGATACCTCGGGTATGTAGTAGGGAGAGGTTTGGTGAAACCCCAATGGAACAAAGTGGAGGTAATACAAGGGTGGCCTCGACCGGTCCGCAAAAAGCAGGTCAGAGCATTTCTAGGGATAGTAGGATACTATCGGAGATTCATCCCTCATTTCGCCACAAGAGCAGAGCCATTGACGGATCTGATAAAGGCTCGGGGCCCTGAGATAGTAAAGTGGACTGATGCGGCAGAAGAAGCATTTGCAGATTTAAGGACAGCCCTCTGCTGCCATCCAGTACTCCTAGCCCCAGACTTCGAGAAGGAATTCATCCTACAAACAGATGCCTCGGAGGTAGGGCTAGGAGCCGTCCTTTCGCAGATGGTAGGGGAGGAGGAACACCCAATCTTGTACCTCAGCCGGGAACTCCTCCCCAGGGAACAAAAGTACGCCGTCGTTGAAAAGGAATGTCTGGCCGTAAAATGGGCTATGGAGACTCTCCGCTACTACCTACTGGGGCGGCGGTTTACCCTCGTGACAGACCATGCCCCACTCCAGTGGATGCACAGAAACAAGGAGAGGAACGCAAGATTGACTAGGTGGTTCCTATCCCTGCAGCCCTTCCATTTCTGGGTACAGCATAGGGCTGGAAGCCAACACGGCAACGCTGATGGCCTATCACGACAGCACTGCCTCTCGTCCCAAGTAGCCCAACCCCATGGTGTTGAATGGGGGGGGGGATATGTGATACAACATAGCCAGAGGGCAGCAGGAGAGGGTTAGAAGGGAGCCTTATTCCCTGTAGAGAGAAGAAAGTTTGTTATAGATTAATTAAAGCACCTGAAGCCAGTTACCTGATAAAAAACCCCTGCTTCAATCAGACAGGGGAAGGAGTTGGAGCAGAGAGGATTGGTGTTGGAGCAGAGAACAGTTTGAAGGAGTAGAAACAGAGTGGATTGGTGTTGGAGCTGAGAGCAGTTTGGAGGGAAGCAGAGGAAAGTTTGGAGAAGTGCTGCGGTGGGCTAAGAAGACCAAGACCCTAGGTAAAAGGGCACCTGGCTTGTGCAGAGGGAGGGCAGGAAGCCCCCCACAAGCTGAAGGGCAGGAGTGGGAAGTAACCCAGGGGAAGGAACCGCTAGTTCAAGTGGTTTACCACTATCCCTAGGACCCCTGGGCTGGGACCCGGAGTAGAGGGCGGGCCCAGGTCCCTCCCTCTCCACTCCCCTTTACTGGGACACTAGTGGGACAGTTGATACTCCAGTTCAGGGGTGAGAAATGGCACCCTGAGCCCCCAAGAGGAGAACACATGGGACCCATTATAATAGTGCCGGCAATTTGCCACAAGTTGTATAGCAAAATCATTGTCACGCAGCCGATCAATACACTGACAAACTAGGTCTTCTGACATAGAAATGATCCACCGTCCGACAGGGTCACTTGACGTCGGTATTTTTGTCAGTACCTTGGCCTTCTCCACTCCAAACACTTCCTTTGTTACTTCAATAACACATGGCATTATCAAAATCTCAGCAATTGTATGTGATTTTTCTTTTTTGCAATTTTCTGTGCCACTATGTAGTGTGACCTTAAAAGCTTTTTATCTACAGTAGTTGGGGTTTTCATTACTGCTTTAGTACCACGCAGTTCCTTGGCCTTTTGCTCAAAAAAAAAAAATGAACGGTGCTTATCTTTATAGATGTCATGTTTTGTAATTAAATGCCTCTGTAATTTGAAGGGCTTCAAACATTTATTGGACAATACTTGTGCACAAATTACACAATGCGGTTGAGGTATATCTCCTCTTCCGGACCAAATAAAACTGAAATTCAAATAGCTGCCTTTGTATTTCCTAAATTTTGTGAGTTAATAGCGGCTTTATGTTTCTTACTCACATCACCTCCTTGATGATTTTCAGCCATTATGGCGACTGAACTTGTTGAAGGAAGCTGGGCATCATCAGTCTGTGGATTTTGTTGGTTTGAAGCTGATGGTTGAACTAAAAATTTATCCATATCTGATATTTATTGTTTACACTTACAAATTTTTCCCTGTGCTGTGGAACTTGTCCTGCTCCTTTACAACCAATAAAGGGAGCTAGGTAACTTGCAAGGCTGGATCACACTCACTAGGCCAAGGGCAGAAAACAGAGTGAGCCCTTGCATGCAAAGTCTCTGGGGCAGAGCCAGAGCTGGGCCAGAAGGCTGACCTGAAGGCTGGGTGACCCCCCACCCCAGGGGCTGACCCAGAAGTCTGAGCCCCCACTTTCCATGCAGGAAGCTGGAGCTTGAACCCACTGGGGGGTGGGGCTTCAGCCCACAGCTAGCTTCAGCACTGTCACTGGGTCTCATAGATTCAGCCCTGGCTCCCAGCTTTAGCCCTGCAGGGGTGGACGGGCGGGCTCTGCGTTTCAGCCACAGCTCCCAGGTGTTGCCCCGCTGTGGCCCCTGGGGCTTGGGGCTTCAGCTCTCTGGCTGTTGCCTGGAGGGGGTGTTGGGGCTCCAGGCTTCAGTTGGGGGACCCTGCAGACCCCCTGAAATGGCTCATGGCCCCCCAGTGGGTTGCGGACCCCCGCTTGAGAACTGCTGGTCTACACTATGGGGGCTGTAGCAGTATAGCTACAGTGCTATTGCTATGCTGGCATAACCTCATAGTATAGAGGCAGTCTACAGCGACAGCAGGGTTTTTCCCATGAGTATAGGTAAACCACCTCCCTAAGTGATGGTAGATCAGTTGAGAAACACATTCTTGTGGTGTCTACAATGGGGATTAAGTTGACATAGCTACAGTGCTTAGAGGTATAGACCAGGCCTATTGTGTCATGTCCCTTTCCAGTGGCTTAACAACTTAACGGGAGATTTTCATATGTTCAAATTCCAGTTAGGCACCTAGCATCCATGTCTTTGAAAATCTAGCTGATAGGTTTTTATCCTCTACTATTGCTTCCAGCGAACAGAGTTGCTCCTTCAGTTCAACTGGTATAAGCCTGTGCTATGAAGGTAAAGATCTTTGGGTCTCTCTGTACAGTGGAGAATCAAACCGTGAATTTAGTTTTAAAAGACTCAAGATCATCATGGATCAAAAAAATTGAGTGTAAATGTTTAGTCACAAATGAAACTTTTCACAAGAAAACCATAGAATTGTAGAATATTAGGGTTGGAAGAGACCTCAGGACATCATCTAGTCTAACCCCCTGCTCAAAGCAGGACCAACTCCAATGGCAATTCCAATGAAAATGTTCAGTTTTTCATTTTGAATTGACAGTTCATTTAATTTCAGCTTAAAAAAAAAATCACATTTTATTTGATACTTGACACATTTTATTTGATATTTGGAAACTGAAAAATTTTGGTTTAGAGATCTGGGTTTTTCCCTCCATCTTAATCTCTCCCCCCTCCTTTTTTACTTTCACTGAAAGAAGGGACG
>NW_020697872.1:0-2786 GCF_002925995.2 Terrapene triunguis | reverse complement strand
TGTCACCATCTCTCAGGGCGGAGTCCTGCACTTAAATCAGCCTGTGGTTTTACCTTCCAAGAAGAGGAATGGCAGGAGAGCCATCAAGAGAAGGATTGCCCCTGCTCCTGTCCCTGTTAAGTGAGAACAGAGCAAAGGGGAGACTGCCACCCCAGATTTGGGAGAAATGACATTGACTTGATTGCAAGGCTCTTTTCAAATGCATCAGTATGGTCTAATAAAAGCAGTTAAAATGCCTGGTCTTCTTTTGTGAATTAATTTCCTCTTTTACTATCCTACAATTTGAAGGGATCATTCAGTTGGTCAGGTAGCTGCATTGATAATATGGTATAAAAGCCTAGAAAGATAGAACTCAATCATTTCATTAAGAAATGTACATCAGAAATTGTCTAAATGGTGTCAAGTATCAGAGGGGTAGCCGTGTTAGTCTGGATCTGTAAAAAGCGACAAAGAGTCCTGTGGCACCTTATAGACCAACAGACCTATTGGAGCATAAATGTCTAAATCGTGTAGATTCTGGGAGGTGATTTCTGTGTTTTTTTCAGGCATTTCCCCAATAGATTGAAGATTAGGAACATTTTTCCCATAGTGAAGTTGATGTGTATTGCATGTTTTGTGAAAACAGAAAAAAGAACAAACTCATGACAGAAAAATTTAATCCATTACACAGGAAGGATAAAGCCTATGGGCTTGGTTTTTCTTTTTGTTTTGTTCTTTTTCTTTTGTTTTGTTTTGTTTCGGTTTTTTTTGTTTTGTTTTAGTTACCCCATTATAAAACCATTGACTCGTTTAGAGTACTATCAGATTTATACAGTATAAGTGATACTAGAATCAGGCTTTCTGAAATTATTAAATACCTGGAGGGGTTCACATAAACTTTGATCACCTTTTTAAAGGGAAAACATTACCCACTTGCCAGCACACAGGTATACAGGGAGACTTACAAGTAAAAGAGAGCCATCTGCAGACGACTGTCCTGTTAATGGGAGTCATCAACATTTCAAACCACCATTAATGGCCCACACTTGGCATAATTACAATAGGCCCTCAGAGTTATATTTCATAATTTCTAGTTTCAGATACATGAGTGGTACATTTATACAACTAGGATGACCACACTCAGTAGATTATAAGCTTTGTAATGATACCTTACAAGAGACCTTTTGCATGAAGCATCTTCCAGTTACATTATATTTAACTCATTAGCATATTTTCATAAAATCATATAGAGTGCACCATCACACAATGGATTTGGCCTGATGTGAGGGGTTCTCTCCAGATGCTGTTTTTCAACCGGTCCCAGAAAATAGCTCACGAACAAGAGAAGCGGCTAATCAAACCTGAGAGTGACAAATGGTGAACACTTGGGTTTCTGGAATGGCAAAGAACCCTTCCCATGGGCTTGGGTGCCATGAGGGTTCTCTAAGAGACGGGAAGCATCACCAAGTTAAGGGCTCCAGAGACACTGGCCAATATTTTCAAACTTTAGGATGCCTGAATTTCCGCCCCTAAACCCACTTTTAAACAACTAACTAAAAGTGACCTGATTTCCATAGGTGCTGAGCACTCAAAACTCCTAGTGAAATCAACAGGAGCTGTGGGTGCTCAGCTCCTCTTCAACTCAGGCCACTTATAAGTTATTTAGGTGCCTAATTTAAGGCATCTAATTTTCAAAATGTAACCAAAGCCTATTTCATGCCCTTACAGGATGAGTTTTGCTAATAGCAGATATCACTGACTAAAACTCCAACACAAACGGTGAATCAATAGGACTGATGTCATAAAAGGATGACATATCCCCTCTGGCTTGGGTAACAAAGGAAGTAGCAGCCCATTGGTTCTCAGACAACCAATCAGAAAGTATGTTTTCTCTGTCTGCACTGAGGTTATAAAAGGCTGCAAGCTCAGACAGGGTCAGCATACTACTGTGGTGATTGCAAGAGGTGGCTTAGCCAAGCCACACTTTGTCAGGCCAGTCATAATCAGGCCAGACCAGGAAGAAATCAAAGAAGGCAAAATAAGAGCGAGAAAACCAAGCGAACAGAGCCAGGAACAGAAGGCAAGAGAGTCAGGCAAGCCAAGCAAAGAAAGGCACAGGCAAGTGGAGCCAAGCAAGGAAAGATCCACTGAAGCCAAGCAAGTCAAGAAAAAAGCTAGGCAGGCCAATTCCTGAGGAAAGACTCAGGTAAACCAAGCAGAGAAAACAAAAGAAAGCCAAGAAAGTCAAGCCAAGTGTTGCTGGAACACGAGAAGTCTGCAACATGTCTGAGACTGAGTCTGAGTCTGAGCACTCTGGGGAGACCTCAACCGCAAAAGACCCTAAGGCCAAAAGCACCCGTTCTTCCCGGGCTGGGCTGCAGTTCTCTATCAGTCGCATAGACACATTGCTCCGCAAAGGACAATTTGCAGACCGTATTGGAGCTGGAGCCCCAGGATATATGGCCGCGGTGCTTCAATAAGTGACTCATGAGATTGTGGATATTTCTGGGGAAGTCGCTGCACGCAGCAAGAAGCGTCGGATTTCCCCACGGCACTTGCAGCTGGCCAGTCACAGCGACTCAGAGCTCAAGAAAATGCTGGGTGGTGTCACCATCTCTCAGGGCGGAGTCCTGCACTTAAATCAGCCTGTGGTTTTACCTTCCAAGAAGAGGAATGGCAGGAGAGCCATCAAGAGAAGGATTGCCCCTGCTCCTGTCCCTGTTAAGTGAGAACAGAGCAAAGGGGAGACTGCCACCCCAGATTTGGGAGAAATGACATTGACTTGATTGCAAGGCTCTTTTCAAATG
>NW_020697871.1:0-4385 GCF_002925995.2 Terrapene triunguis | reverse complement strand
GCACAGAGCTGTCAGAAACCACGAGCCCCAGCGCCCAGGACATCACGGTGGCAATGGGGCATGTGGATTTTGTTGAACGGCGATTCTGGGCCCGGGAAACAAGCACGGACTGGTGGGACCGTATAGTGCTTCAGGTCTGGGATGAATCCCAGTGGCTGCGAAACTTTCGCATGCGGAAGGGGACTTTCCTCGAACTTTGTGAGTTGCTGTCCCCTGCCCTGAAGCGCAAGGACACCCGCATGCGAGCAGCCCTCACTGTCCAGAAGCGAGTGGCCATAGCCCTCTGGAAGCTTGCAACGCCGGACAGCTACCGGTCAGTCGCGAACCACTTTGGTGTGGGCAAATCTACCGTGGGGGTTGTTGTCATGCAAGTAGCCAAGGCAATCGTGAAGGTACTGCTCCCAAAGGTAGTGACCCTGGGAAACGCGCAGGTCATCATAGATGGCTTTGCCGCGATGGGATTCCCAAACTGCGGTGGGGCTATCGATGGGACTCACATCCCTATCCTGGGACCGGACCACCAGGCCAGCCAGTACATCAACCGAAAGGGCTACTTTTCAATGGTGCTGCAAGCACTGGTGGACCATCGGGGACGGTTTACAAACATCTACGTCGGATGGCCGGGCAAGGTTCATGACGCTCGCGTGTTCAGGAACTCTGGTCTGTTTAGACGGCTGCAGGAAGGTATTTACTTCCCAGACCACAAAATAACTCTTGGGGATGTGGAGATGCCTACAGTCATCCTCGGGGACCCAGCCTACCCGCTAATGCCCTGGCTCATGAAGCCCTATACTGGCGCCCTGGACACAGAAAAAGAACTGTTCAACTACCGGCTGAGCAAGTGCAGAATGGTGGTGGAGTGTGCTTTTGGCCGTCTCAAAGGGAGATGGAGAAGCTTACTCACTCGCTGTGATCTCAGCGAAACCAATATCCCCATCGTTATTGCAGCTTGCTGTGTGCTCCACAATCTGTGTGAGAGCAAGGGGGAGACCTTTATGGCGGGGTGGGAGGTTGAGGCAAATAGCCTGGCTGCTGATTACGTCCAGCCAGACAGCCGGGCCATTAGAAGATCCCAGCGGGACGCCCTGTGCATCCGGGAGGCTTTGAAAGCTAGGTTCCTGAGTGAGCAGGGCAACCAGTGACTTTTCAGTTTGTGGACAGAAAAGCTGAACCTGCCCCCGTTTCTTTACCCAGTCCATTTTGACTATCCTCTCCAGTTACATACAACCTTCACCCCCTTCCCCTTCCCAAAAAATAAAATCATTTCGATTTTTTAATGAACACCGTTGTCTGTATTGCTGTTTTCGCGGGAATATTTTAAACCGGGGACGCAGACTGTGGCGGGGGGCGGGTTTAGTGTTCTGATGCAAATGATACTTCTAAACTCCCGGAATGACAGGCTCCGCACTGGTGGACTGGTTATTTCAATGGAGCCTGCCAGCACTCCTGGGGGGGACTGTGTGTATGTGTCGGCTATGTGACTTTCTGGCAGGGGGGGTAGGGTTACAGATCCCCTGCTGCGTGGATCTGTGAGCCAGGATAAGGACCGCTGCATAAGATCTGTAACTGCCCTCCCCCGCCACAAAGTCACAGAGCAACCCCCCCCCCCCAAAACATGAAAAGCACCTCCCAGACTGACCAGGGTAACCAGTGACTGCACTGGTTATGTGTCCTGATGCTGGACCTGACACCGCCTCTGTACCCTGCTAAAGGTGACTGTCCTGTCCAATTACCAAGCCCCTTCCCCCCCTCCAGACAGACTCTCCCTCAAAAGAACCTGACTGAAACAGTAATGAACAGAAACAAACATTTTATTGCGAACCAGACATGAAACGTGGGGGGTGAAACTTGGACGGGGGCTTGTGTGAGGTGGGTAGGAAAGGACTTATGAAATTTTGGGGAATGTCAGCCTTCTACTGCTAGAGCAGTCTGCAGGGGTTGATTGAAAGTTTTAACGGCCCTTGCCGCCCCTCCTTCTTTGGACTTTGGGTGAGGGTGGTGTGGGACTTGGTGGCGGGTGAGGGCGGTTACAGATAGACTGCAGCGGGGCTCTGTCCTCCTGCCTCCGGTCTTGCAGAACATCCACAAGGCGCCGGAGCGTGTCCGTTTGCTCCCTCATTAGTCCAAGCAGCTTTTCAGTAGCCTGTTGGTCCTCCTGACGCCACCTCTCCTCCCGTTCCATGACTGCTCGGTGCATTTGTGACAAGTTCTCCCTCCACTGTGTCTGCTGGGCTGCCTGGGCTCGGGAGCAGCCCATTAGTTCTGTGAACATGTCTTCACGCGTCTTCTTCTTCCTCCGCCTAATCTGCGCTAGCCTCTGGGAGTGTGCTGACAGGCTGGGTTGGGAGACAGTCGCAGATGTGTCTGTGTGAATTTTAAAAAGGGAGTGAATTCCTGAGACAGATAAATGAAATTGTATACAAAGAACCTAGTCTTTCTCTGTGAACAAGACCATGCACTGAACCTCTCACATGCGCACTCAGGACAAGGTCGAATTTTCGGCCGTCGCCTTCAGTGCCTGTGGACTTGCGGAGGTCTTGGACTGTTCAGAGAACTGTGGCTGGAGACCTGAACTTCTGGAGCGGGCAATAATGGTAAGCCGCAGACTTGTGGCTGCTTAAAACTCCAGCAGTAGCACTGGCCTCCTTTCACATTGAAAGCAATGCCAGTCTCTGCTGCCAGCAATCAGGACAGCATCAACTCTGCCCCTGTCCCACCCCCTCGCGGCTGTCCCAGGGAAAGATCCCTGTATGCTGCCCCTCTCCCTCCACCGCGTGGCTGTAAAAGTCCCAATACTAACAGTCCCCTCCCTAATTCAAAGCAGGGCGTCATGAGCGACATCACCCTCCTGAGGATCCCGGACACCCAGAGAGAACGCATGCTGCGGGAAAGCATGCAAAAACCGGGGCCGTATGCCGCCATGCTATGTCGGGCCATGATCCCCGAGTACCTGATTGTGGCATGGAGGGGACATGTCTGCTACCACGGAGGGCCCACTAAGATCGCCCTACCCCGGAACCTGATCAACAGGCTTGAGCTCTACCTCCACGAGACCTACGAGGAGTTCTCCTACGAGGATTTCTCGTCGATCCCCGGCCACATTGACCGGATTTTCGCGTAGGTGCACTGAGACTTTGGAGTGGAGCGTCTTGGGCCTGGGAATCATGTAGTAACGGACATTGTGAAATTTTTTTAAAATACTTGGGACTAAATTGAGAAGAGCCTAAGACAGAGAAATCATGCAAAACCCATTTGTTACCTTTGTAAATATTCCTGTTTTGTACCTGATTATTTTTTTACTAGTTTACAGCACTTTTATAAATATACATTGTTAATAGTATAAATATTACCGTTCTGTTTTAAATAAATGTTTACATGTTTACAGCACTTACTGCTTGATCCGTCCCCTGATTCTGTGTCCGGGGTAAGGGATGGGGACGGTTGGTAGGGGATCTCGGTAAGGGTGATGAAGAGCTCCTGGCTGTCGGGGAAATCAGCGGTGCCAGCGCTGTCGACTGCCTCGTCCTCCTCATCTCCTTCTTCATCTTCCCCGTCCGCTGTCATGTCCGACATGATCCCATCCTCGGAGTCCACGGTCAGGGGTGGGGTAGTGGTGGCGGCCGCTCCCAGGATGGAATGCAGTGCCTCGTAGAAACGGGATGTGTGGGGCTGGGATCCGGAGCGTCCGTTAGCCTCTTTGGTTTTTTGGTAGCCTTGTCTCAGCTCCTTGATTTTCACGCGGCACTGCGTTGCATCCCGGCTGTAGCCTCTCTCTGCCATGGCTTTGGAGATCTTCTCGTAGATCTTAGCATTCCTTCTTTTGGAGCGCAGCTCTGAAAGCACGGACTCATCGCCCCACACTGCGATGAGATCCAAGACTTCCCGATCAGTCCATGCTGGGGCCCTCTTTCTATTGGATTGCACGGCCATCTCTGCTGGAGAGCTCTGCATAGTTGCCACTGCTGCTGAGCTCCCCTCGATGTCCAAAGAGGAACTGAGATTCAAACTGCCCTGACAGGAAAATGAAAATGAATTCAAATTTTCCCGGGGGTGTGGCTGGTCAGAGCATCCGAGCTCGGACTGCTGTCCAGAGCGTCAACAGAGTGGTGCACTGTGGGATAGCTCCCGGAGCTATTACCGTCGATTTCCATCCACACCTAGCCTAATTCGATATGGCCATGTCGAATTTAGCGCTACTCCTCTCGTTGGGGAGGATTACAGAAATCGATTTAAAGAGAGCTTTCTGTCGAACTAAATGGCTTCCTGGTGTGGACGGGTGCAGGGTTAATTCGATATAACGGCGCTAAAGTCGACATAAAAGCCTAGTGTAGACCAGGCCTAATATCCTGTAAATACCCAGGATGGGAGGGGTAGATAATAGACAG
>NW_020697870.1:0-5992 GCF_002925995.2 Terrapene triunguis | reverse complement strand
ATAGATTCTAGGACTGGAAGGGACCTCGAGAGGTCATCGAGTCCAGTCCCCTGCCCGCATGGCAGGACCAAATACTGTCTAGACCATCCCTGATAGACATTTATCTAACCTACTCTTAAATATCTCCAGAGATGGAGATTCCACAACCTCCCTAGGCAATTTATTCCAGTGTTTAACCACCCTGACAGTAAGGAACTTTTTCCTAATGTCCAACCTAGACCTCCCTTGCTGCAGTTTAAGCCCATTGCTTCTTGTTCTATCCTTAGAGGCTAAGGTGAACAAGTTTTCTCCCTCCTCCTTATGACACCCTTTTAGATACCTGAAAACTGCTATCATGACCCCTCTCAGTCTTCTCTTTTCCAAACTAAACAAACCCAATTCTTTCAGCCTTCCTTCATAGGTCATGTTCTCAAGACCTTTAATCATTCTTGTTGCTCTTCTCTGGACCCTTTCCAATTTCTCCACATCTTTCTTGAAATGCGGTGCCCAGAACTGGACACAATACTCCAGCTGAGGCCTAACCAGAGCAGAGTAGAGCGGAAGAATGACTTCTCGTGTCTTGCTCACAACACACCTGTTAATACATCCCAGAATCATGTTTGCTTTTTTTGCAACAGCATCACACTGTTGACTCATATTTAGCTTGTGGTCCACTATAACCCCTAGATCCCTTTCTGCCGTACTCCTTCCTAGACAGTCTCTTCCCATTCTGTATGTGTGAAACTGATTTTTTCTTCCTAAGTGGAGCACTTTGCATTTGTTGTTGTTAAACTTCATCCTGTTCAACTCAGACCATTTCTCCAATTTGTCCAGATCATTTTGAATTATGACCCTCTCCTCCAAAGCAGTTGCAATCCCTCCCAGTTTGGTATCATCCGCAAACTTAATAAGCGCACTTTCTATGCCAATATCTAAGTCGTTAATGAAGATATTGAACAGAGCCGGTCCCAAAACAGACCCCTGCGGAACCCCACTCATTATGCCTTTCCAGCAGGATTGGGAACCATTAATAACAACTCTCTGAGTACGATTATCCAGCCAGTTATGCACCCACCTTATAGTAGCCCCATCTAAATTGTATTTGCCTAGTTTATCGATAAGAATATCATGCGAGACCGTATCAAATGCCTTACTAAAGTCTAGGTATACCACATCCACAGCTTCTCCCTTATCCACAAGACTCGTTATCCTATCGAAGAAAGCTATCAGATTGGTTTGACATGATTTGTTCTTTACAAATCCATGCTGGCTGTTCCCTACCACCTTACCACCTTCCAAGTGTTTGCAGATGATTTCCTTAATTACTTGCTCCATTATCTTCCCTGGCACAGAAGTTAAACTAACTGGTCTGTAGTTTCCTGGGTTGTTTTTATTTCCCTTTTTATAGATGGGCACTATATTTGCCCTTTTCCAGTCTTCTGGAATCTCCCGTCTCCCATGATTTTCCAAAGATAATAGCTAAAGGCTCAGATACCTCCTCTATTAGCTCCTTGAGTATTCTAGGATGCATTTCATCAGGCCCTGGTGACTTGCAGGCATCCAACTTTTCTAAGTGATTTTTAACTTGTTCTTTTTTTATTTTATCTGCTAAACCTACCCCCTTCCCATTAGCATTCACTATGTTAGGCATTCCTTCAGACTTCTCGGTGAAGACCGAAACAAAGAAGTCATTAAGCATCTCTGCCATTTCCAAGTTTCCTGTTACTGTTTCTCCCTCTTCACTAAGCAGTGGGCCTACCCTGTCTTTGGTCTTCCTCTTGCTTCTAATGTATTGATAAAAAGTCTTCTTGTTTCCCTTTATTCCCGTAGCTAGTTTGAGCTCATTTTGTGCCTTTGCCTTTCTAATCTTGCTCCTGCATTCCTGTGTTGTTTGCCTATATTCATCCTTTGTAATTTGTCCTAGTTTCCATTTTTTATATGACTCCTTTTTATTTTTTAGATCATGCAAGATCTCGTGGTTAAGCCAAGGTGGTCTTTTGCCACATTTTCTATCCTTCCTAACCAGCGGAATAGCTTGCTTTTGGGCCCTTAATAGTGTCCCTTTGAAAAACTGCCAACTCTCCTCAGTTGTTTTTCCCCTCAGTCTTGATTCCCATGGGACCTTACCTATCAGCTCTCTGAGCTTGCCAAAATCTGCCTTCCTGAAATCCATTGTCTCTATTTTGCTGTTCTCCCTTCTACCCTTCCTTAGGATTGCAAACTCTATGATTTCATGATGACTTTCACCCAAGCTGCCTTCTACTTTCAAATTCTCAACGAGTTCCTCCCTATTTGTTAAAATCAAGTCTAGAACAGCTTCCCCCCTAGTAGCTTTTTCAACCTTCTGAAATAAAAAGTTGTCTGCAATGCAGTCCAAGAATTTGTTGGATAGTCTGTGCCCCGCTGTGTTATTTTCCCAACATATATCCGGATAGTTAAAGTCCCCCATCACCGCCAAATCTTGGGCTTTGGATGATTTTGTTAGTTGTTTAAAAAAAGCCTCATCCACCTCTTCCACCTGGTTAGGTGGCCTGTAGTAGACTCCTAGCATGACATCACCCTTGTTTTTTTACCCCTTTTAGCCTAACCCAGAGACTCTCAACACTTCCGTCTCCTATGTCCATCTCTACCTCAGTCCAACTGTGCACATTTTTAATATATAAGGCAACACCTCCTCCCTTTTCCCCCTCTCTATCCTTCCTGAGCATGCTGTAACCATCCACACCATGTCCTTGTAACATTTCTGTTTGGTTCATTAAAGCTATAATTATCAGTCTGTGGAAGAGACTTAGGCCTGAATGCACAAAAAATGTTAGGTGCCTAAGTCCCAGTTTTGGGACCACTACAATGCGCAGAACTCCTGTTGAACCCGACAGGTGCATAAACTCAATTTTTTTCAGTAAAAAGTTCCCTAAAAACCTATGTTTCTGCCTCTGAGCATGCACACTGCTGCATCTCTCTAGGCATTTGGGAGCCTGCCTCCCAAAGTGATTCACAAAGAGCTGTCACATAAAAATCCCTGATGAAAATCAGCACCTTGACTCACACCCCTAAAGAAATAGAAACAGCCAGTGCAGTCTCTCGGCCACAGGTGTCACATGGTAAATTCCCTGCAGGAAATACCTCTAAGCAATTCAGCTGCCAATCTGTAATAATTGAACTTCCAAATGGTAGTCAGGTGTAGTCCCAGGAGGGGCCATTGCAGTAATTCAGTCAGGCATTATGCAGTACCTTTGACATTAGTTTCTTAAAGCCACAGCACCCGTACATAACACTATATCATGGCTGGTGTCTAGTAAAACAGTATCAGGCAAATACACAGCAAAGTTCAACTCAGCTTCTCATAGATGAGCAGAGGAAAGATTTTACCTGTGTATCGTGTTTTTATCAGACTCAGTCAGCTCTATAAACCCATGCTTATGCTTGGCCCAATCATTTCTTGGAGCCTAGACTTCTCATTAATCCCCTCAAGTTTACATGGTCGGTTCACAATTTGTAGGTTCAGCAGAATAATATCTTTTACCAGATTTTACTTTCTGCCAGGTTCTCTGAAAGCTCCATCTCCTGCATTAGCTCTACATGCTGAGTACTGATGTCTGGTAGCAGCACTGCTGGAGAAGTTTTACCAGTGTTGGTGGCTCACCTTCTATCCCCTCAATTTCAGGGCACATAACACTTTCAGAACATCAGGCAGATCCATGAGTTAAGTGGGGGAACCACCTCCATCTCCCACAACAGCCCCAGGAACCTAAAAGAGGCCAGAGTAAACATGCTTCAGAGCAGATACTGGATAATTTAGAAAGATTTTACTACAGAAGGCTGAATTAAAACTGTGCCTAGCTTGAAGCATGTGAATAGTTCCACAGTGGTTAATGGGACTACTCATGTGCTTAAAGCCAAGCATATGCTTAAGTACTTTGCTGAATTGGGGCCTTTAATGGAGACAAATGTACAGGTAGGAAATATCCCATGGTTTGCAGGAGTGTGCCTCTCCCCTCAGCAGTCCAGAAGAATGAACTCCACATAATGATATCAATTTTCAAACAGATACAGTTCACAAGGTCACCTATATAAACCATGCTGCTATGCAATTAAAAAAACAACAACATGGCAGCAACCACAAGCTAAGTTGCAACGGAGGCACTATCCTAGCTCAGACCTGTCATGCACATGCTGCCCCTAGGTAGCTTCCTTGTTAGCAGCTAGGATGCCCGCAGGTACTTGATTGCTACCCAGTAGATACTAAGTTCAAAATCTTTCATAATATTAGCGGAACTGAGAGGTATCCAAGCAATAAGAGGAAAGAATACATCTTCTGCTGGTATTCCCTCCAGTGAATGCTGGTGTGTGCATGGGCCTATGCACATGTGTGTTGACTATTGTACCTTGGGCCAACCAAGAGCATGACTGTCACCCAGAAACTCCATCTGGTTCAAAATGTGGTAGCCTGCCTGAAGACAGGGCAGACCAATATGGGCATATCACACTAGTGGCAAACACTGGAACTATTTCATGAGCTGACTCCTAAATTTTTAAAGCCATATACATTCTAGAGTTGAGATGTCAGAGAGAGGCTCTTGATGTATGGCTAGTCACTGCAGCTGCATTTGGGGAAAATGAGGCCAAGCGGCCTTGCAGGAACCAGGGCCAGGGGCTCTCAGCTGACAGTCACAGTTGTGTTAATCACTACTTGCAGAGATCAGGCTAAACCTTGCCATCTTTACACCGTGAGGCGAGACATCCTGTTTGTATGCCACATGCAAGCTTTCCCCTTAAAACTGAATTGTGGAATGGCCCCAACTGTTTTATTCTAAAAAATAAATGAGATAACTGTGTTGTCTTAAACAGCTGTAGGAGAGAGAAAGGGGCGTTTTTCTCCTTTTCCTCAAAGGAACTGGTGTCCAATATCTATGTAACAGCACTCTTCAAAATTCATATACTAACAAGAATCCTTTTGAATATTAAGCAGGTTGAAGATTTGCAAGAATCTAGTGAGGCTGAGGGCCTTAGTTTTGAGTGCCCAACTTAAGATAGAAGAAAGGAGCTGGTTTTCAGAAAGTGCTAAGCTTCCACCCTCTGAAAATTAGGCCCCTTTTACACGTTGGGCACCCAAAAATGGAAGCAACCAAAATCACTACTCGCTTTTGACAATCTTGGTCCTGGTTCTTCTGTAATCAAGTTTGACACAGCTGGTCTTTTTCTGGAACTCAAGGCACTCAACAAACACAACAGGATAGCGCAAAGCAAATTAGCACTAATCTAATAGTCAAAATATAGAAACGCACACAGATGTCTCACCATGAACTCAAGTGAATGCTCTAAAGTTATTCATTTAAGGTAAAGGAGTAGAAATGCAGATTTAATCCACCACTGCCACCTGATTTTGCTTCAACAACCCTTTCTAATAGATCATTCTCCAACTGAGATTTTTCTGTGAAAATGCCTTCTGCTGCTCTTTACGTTCAGTATGTTTCTATTACTGCATACCCAGTGAGCCAGTAACAATAACTTCAGTTGACATTTGTGTCATGTAAGATTTTATATACTTCATTCAAATCCTCTTTTTTGTTAGGTTATGAACATTAATACTTTAGCCTGCCTCCCTCAGTCATACCTATTCAATCCAGGAACCAACCTTTATCTTTCCATGTCTTATATTTAGAACAATGTCCATGTAAATGAATCAGGCCCAACCCTATAAACCTGATCCCTGTAAGGTCCTGAATACCCTCATTTCCCATTAACTTGGAGTTGAAGGTGCTTGGCACCTTATAGGAGATACTCATCTTCTAAGGATTGGGACATTTATCATCTCTAGGTTATTAAGAGAGACCACAATAAACCTTCGTCTCCACATTTTAATATGCTTTAAGTAGTTTTTCTTATAAAAAGCATATCCTACTTCTCAGTCATCCTTATTTTTACTGCATATATTTGTACTGTCGGCAATTCTCAGTTTCTTTCTGTTTTATTTTTTACTTTCACTGTTATTTTATATTTACCAGCATATTTA
>NW_020697869.1:9122-12180 GCF_002925995.2 Terrapene triunguis | reverse complement strand
TTTTCAATGCTGCTGCAAGCCCTGGTGGATCACAAGGGACGTTTCACCAACATCAACGTGGGCTGGCCGGGAAGGGTACATGATGCTCGCGTCTTCAGGCACTCTGTTCTGTTTCGAAAGCTGGAGGAAGGGACTTTCTTCCCGGACCAGAAAATAACTGTTGGGGATGTTGAAATGCCTATCGTGATCCTTGGGGACCCAGCCTACCCCTTAATGCCATGGCTCATGAAGCCGTACACAGGCAGCCTGGACAGGAGTCAGGACCTGTTCAACTACAGGCTGAGCAAGTGCCGAATGGTGGTAGAATGTGCATTTGGACGTTTAAAAGCGCGCTGGCGCAGCTTACTGACTCGCTCAGACCTTAGCGAAAAGAATATCCCCATTGTTATTGCTGCTTGCTGTGCGCTCCACAATATCTGTGAGAGTAAGGGGGAGACATTTATGGCGAGGTGGGAGGTTGAGGCAAATCGCCTGGCCGCTGATTACGCGCAGCCAGACACCAGGGCGGTTAGAGGAGCACAGCATGGCGCGGTGCGCATCAGAGAAGCTTTGAAAACAAGTTTTGTGACTGACCAGGCTACGGTGTGAAACTTCTGTTTGTTTCTCCTTGATGAAATCTCTGCCCCCGCACCCACCCGGTTAACTCTACTTCCCTGTAAACCAACCACCCCACCCTCCCCTACCCTCCCCCCTTCAAGCACCACTTGCAGAGGCAATAAAGTCATTGTTACTTCACATTCATGCATTCTTTATTAATTCATCACACAACTAGGGGGATAATTGCAAAGGTAGCCCGGGATGAGTGTGGGAGGAGGGAAGGAAAAGGACACACTGCAGTTCAAAACTTTAAAACTTTAACACTTATTGCTCGGGAAATCATCTGGGGTGGAGTGACGGGGTGGCCGGAGGCCGCCCCACCGTGTTCTTGGGCGTCTGGGTGAGGAGGCAATGGGACTTGGGGAGGAGGGCTGTTGGTTACACAGGGGCTGTAGCGGCGGTCTGTGCTCCTGCTGCCTTTCCTGCAGCTCAACCATACGCTGGAGCATATCAGTTTGATGCTCCAGCAGCCGGAGCATCGACTCTTGCCTTCTGTGTGCAAGCTGACGCCACCTCTCATCTTCAGCCCGCGATTCAGCATGCCACCTCTCCTCTCGCTCATATTGGGCTTTTCTATAATCAGTCATTGACTGCCTCCATGCATTCTGCTGTGCTCTGTCAGCGTGGGAGGCAGTCTGTAGTTCTGTAAACATTTCATCACGCGTCCTTCGCTTTCGCTTTCGAATCTTCACTAGCCTCTGTGAAGGAGAAAGATTTGCAGCTGGTGGAGGAGAAGGGAGAGGTGGTTAAAAAAGACACATTTTAGAGAACAATGGGTACACTCTTTCACGTTAAATTTTGCTGTTCACATTACACAGCACATGTGCTTTCTTTACAAGGTCGCATTTTTCCTCTTATATTGAGGGCCTGCCGGTTTGGTGTGAGAGATCACTCACGCAGTGCCAGGCCACAGATTTCAGCTTGCAGGCAGCCATGGTAAGACACAGTCTTTTGGCTTTTTTAACCTTCTTAACATGTGGGGATGGTTTCAAACAGTACTGCTCTCATTAACCATACCAAGCACCCGTTGGGTTGGCCATTTAAAATGGGTTTGCAATGTAAAAGGAGGGGCTGCAATTTCAGGGTTAACGTGCAGCACAAACCCAACTAATTCCCCTCCCCCACACACCCAATTCTCTGGGATGATCACTTCACCCCTCCCCCCACCGAGTGGCTAACAGCGGGGAATATTTCAGTTCAGCAGAGCAGGAAGGGGCACCTCTGAATGTCCCCTTAATAAAATTGCCCCATTTCAACCAGGTGACCGTGAATGATATCACTCTCCAGAGGATAACAAAGAGCGATAAGGAATGGATGTTGTCTGCATGCCAGCAAACACCAGGACCATACGCTGCCATGCTTTGTTATGCAATGATTCCAGGCTACGTGCTACTGGCCTGGCGTGGTAAAGTGTCCTACCATGGCGGACAGGATAAGGCAGCCCTCCCCAGAAACCTTTTGCAAAGGCTTTGGGAGTACATGAAGGAGAGCTTTCTGGAGATGTCCCTGGAGGATTTCCGCTCCATCCCCATACACGTTAACAGATTTTTCCAGTAGCTGTACTGGCCGCGATTGCCAGGGCAAATTAATCATTAATTATTAAATACGCTTGCTTTTAAACCATGTGTAATATTTGCAAAGGTACACTCACCAGAGGTCCCCTGTGTGCCCCCAGGGTCTTGGGTGAGTTCGGGGGTTACTGGTTCCAGGTCCAGGGTGATAAACATATCCTGGCTGTTGGGGAAACCGGTTTCTCCGCTTCCTTGCTGCTGTGAGCTATTTACATTATCTTCATCCTCATCTTCCTCTTACCCCGAACCCGCTTCCCTGTGTGTTTCTCCAGTGAGGGACTCATAGCACACGGTTGGGGTAGTGGTGGCTGCACCCCCTAGAATGGCATGCAGCTCCGCGTAGAAGCGGCATGTTTGCGGCTCAGCCCCGGACCTTCCGTTTGCTTCTCTGGCTTTGTGGTAGGCTTGCCTTAGCTCCTTAATTTTCACGCGGCACTGCTGTGCGTCCCTGTTATGGCCTCTGTCCTTCATGGCCTTGGAGACCTTTTCTAATATTTTGCCATTTCGTTTACTGCTTCGGAGTTCAGCCAGCACTGATTCATCTCCCCATATGGCGAGCAGATCCCGTACCTCCCGTTCGGTCCATGCTGGAGCTCTTTTGCGATCTTGGGACTCCATCACGGTTACCTGTGCTGATGAGCTCTGCGTGGTCACCTGTGCTCTCCACGCTCAGCAAACAGGAAATGAAATTCAA
Source organism: Terrapene triunguis (assembly GCF_002925995.2). Lineage (NCBI taxonomy): Eukaryota > Metazoa > Chordata > Testudines > Emydidae > Terrapene > Terrapene triunguis. The sequence goes on along the minus strand of NW_020697869.1, from coordinate 9,318 downwards.
ACGTTCGCGGGGCTTTTCCTGTCTACCTGGCCAGTGCATCTGAGTTGAGAGTGCTGTCCAGAGCGGTCACAATGAAGCACTGTGGGATAGCTCCCGGAGGCCAATAACGTCGAATTCCGTCCACACTAACCCAATTCCGACCCACTAAGGCCGATTTTACCGCTAATCCCCTCGTCGGAGGTGGAGTAAAGAAACC
>NW_020697869.1:0-9112 GCF_002925995.2 Terrapene triunguis | reverse complement strand
TGTCTAAGCCTGTGCTGGAGAGTCCACACTGAACGGTGACCCTGGGTTTAGAATTTCAAGACCCGAGTCTCACACCAGCGCTCACGTGCCCACAGTGCACTGCCCAGACCCAGTCAAATCAGCCTCTCCCAGGCTTCCTAGCGCTCTCCCAGCTGTAGCCTCTTCAGCCCTTTGTTCCTTTGTTCTGTTTGGAAGGGCTGTAAATGGAGGTGAAAAGTGCGGACATTTCAGCCACTGTGGTGTTGGCAGAGCAAAATGTATGTGTGTTAAAGCAGCATATTGGGACATTGCTGAAAGAGGGCAGAGTTAAGGATGTGTGGGCATTCCTGGTGTTCAGAGGTTTGAGTTTTGGTGAAGTTAAGGTTCTGCAAGGGGACGACATCTCACCAGGCAACCTTAACTCTGCATTGAAGAAGTTTTTTCCCATGACTGCCCACTAGATATTAACCATCTAGCAAGGCCAGTTCCAGGGCTAAACACTTAGGCCTGGTCTACACTACGAGTTTAGGTCGAATTTAGCAGCATTAAATTGAATTAAGCCTGGACACGTCCACACGACGAAGCCCTTTTTTTCGACTTAAAGGGCCCTTTAAACCGGTTTCTTTACTCCACCTCCGACGAGGGGATTAGCGCTGAAATCGGCCTTTGCGGGTCGGATTTGGGGTAGTGTGGACGGAATTTGACATTATTAGCCTCCGGGAGCTATCCCACAGTGCTTCATTGTGACCGCTCTGGACAGCACTCTCAACTCAGATGCACTGACCAGATAGACAGGAAAAGCCCCGCGAACGTTTGAATTTCATTTCCTGTTTGCTGAGCGTGGAGAGCACAGGTGACCACGCAGAGCTCATCAGCACAGGTAACCGTGATGGAGTCCCAGGATCGCAAAAGAGCTCCAGCATGGACCGAATGGGAGGTACGGGATCTGCTCGCCATATGGGGAGACAAATCAGTGCTAGCTGAACTCCGTAGCAGTAAACGAAATGGCAAAATATTAGAAAAGGTTGTCTTTGTAGTGCTTGTGTGTGTAGAGGCCTGTAGGGGCAGTGTGCTGGGAGGGCTGCTGAGCCCGGAGCCCTGATTAGGGGGCGGAGCTTGGCTGATTAGGGGGCCTATAAAAGGGGCCTCCCAGCCGAGCAGCGGCACAGCTGCGAGGAGCGGCACCAGGAGCCGCAAACAGGGCTGCTAACAGGGGAGTTTAAGTGGGAGTTTACAGGGGGAGGTGGAAGGGGAGGCAGGAGGGTATGCTCTGTGTCCCCAGGAGCAGCAGGCAGAGACCACAGCGGCCATGAGCCAAGCAGCAGGGGACACAATGCAGATGATTGCATGTTGCAGCTGTGGTATGTACATGGTTCTCGCTGGGGAGCCTGAAAAAAGGTACGTTTGCATGAAATGCCGCCTAATAGACCTGCTAGAGGAAAAGATTAGAGGGCTCCAGATGCAGGTGGATACTATGGTGGAGTTTAGAAGGGGATTCGAGCAGCTAATGGAGCAGAAGCTGGGTGTGGCAGAAGGGGAATGCTCTGGGGTGCAGGAGGAAGCACAGGCTATGGTCTGTGAGGGGGGAAGGTCAGGGGCAGAGCAAGAGCAGTGGAAGCATGTGACTGTGAGGAGCAGGCCAAGGAAAAGGAGGGCTAGTGAGGGGGGAATAGAACTCAGGAACAGGTTTGAGTGTTTGGATAACGAGGAAGAGAGGCAGCAGGTGGTAACTGATGGTGGGAGGCAGAGGAAGAAGAGAAGAGCGGCTAGTCCGATAGAGAGAGGGCAGGAGTTGATGGAGACAGCACCAATACCAGGCCCCAGTAGGATAGAGGATGGCACTAGGGGGACTATAAGGGAAAATAGAGAGACACAAGAGGTACGACTACAGGGAACAGGGGATAGATTTGTACAGAGTACTGTCACCAGGCAAAGGCAGGTTTATGTGATTGGAGACTCCTTGCTGAGGAGATTGGACAGGCCTGTGACCAGAGCGGACCCTGAAAACAGAAGGGTGTGCTGTCTGCCTGGCGCTAAGATAAGGGATGTGGACCTGCGGTTGAAAAGGATCCTAAAAGGAGCAGGTAAGAACCCTTTGATAATCCTTCACGTAGGAACAAACGACACGGCTAGGTTCTCGCTAGAGAGAATTAAGGGAGATTATGCCAGGCTGGGGAAGACTCTTAAGGAAGTGGAGGCTCAGATTATCTTTAGTGGGATTCTGCCTGTTCCTAGAGAAGGACAGCAGAGGGCTGACAGAATTGTGAGGATAAATAGCTGGCTAAGGGAGTGGTGCTATAAGGAGGGCTTTGGGATGTATGGCCACTGGGAGGCTTTCGGGGACAGACAGCTGTTCTCGCGGGATGGACTTCACCTGAGTAGGGAAGGGAATAGACTTCTGGGAGGGAGGCTGGCCCATCTCATCAAAAGGGCTTTAAACTAGGAACTTGGGGGAGACGGTTGGGAGATGTTCAGTTAATCTCCACGCCAGAGTCCAACACTGAAAAGGAGAGGGAGGAGATAAGCACAGACATAGGTAGGGGTAGGGAATTGGACATAAGAAAGAGGGGGCAAATGGACAGCATGGGGTCCGTTCCAAATTGCATGACTAATGGGAGAAATGATAGACAGCATACGGTAAGATGTTTATACACCAATGCGAGAAGCCTAGGTAACAAAATGGAGGAATTGGAGCTCCTGGTCCAAGAAATGAAACCTGATATCGTAGGAATAACAGAAACGTGGTGGAACGGTAGTCATGACTGGAGTACAGGTATGGAAGGGTATGTGCTGTTTAGGAATGACCGGAAAAAAGGTAAAGGTGGGGGAGTGGCGTTATATGTCAATAATGAGCTAAAATGTAAAGAAATAATAAGTGATGGAATGGATAAGACAGAGTCTGTATGGGCAATAATTACACTGCATAAAAGAACTACTAGAGCCTCCCCCGAGATAGTGCTTGGGGTGTGCTATAGACCGCCGGGATCTAGCCTGGAGGCGGACAGAGAACTACTTAATGTTTTTAGGGAAGTAAAAACTGATAAGAACTGTGTCATCATGGGGGACTTTAACTTCCCAGATATAGATTGGGTAACAAATGCTAGTAACAATAATAGGGCTCAGATGTTCTTAGACGTGCTAGCAGATGAATTCCTTCATCAAGTAGTAACTGAACCGACGAGAGGGGATGCCATTTTAGATTTAGTGCTGGTGAGTAGTGAGGACCTCGTTGAAGAAATGGTTGTAGGGGACAACCTTGGCTCGAGTGACCATGAGCTAATTCGGTTTAAACTAAATGGAAGGATTAACAGAAATGATACTGCAACTAAGGTGTACAATTTCAAAAAGGCCAACTTTAATAAATTAAGGCAACTACTTAGGGAAGTGGATTGGGCTAACATACTTAGGGATCTAAAGGCAGATGAAGCCTGGGATTATTTCAAGCAGAAGTTGCATGAGATGTCTGAGGCCTGTATCCCGAGAAAGGGAAAACGTTTAGTCGGCAGGAGATTTAGACCTAGCTGGATGAGCGGGAGTCTCAAAGGGGCGATTAAGAAAAAACATAAAGCTTACAGAGAATGGAAGAAGGGAGGGATCAGCAAGGAAACCTACCTTAGTGAGTTTAGAGCATGTAGGGATGCGGTGAGAAAGGCCAAAAGCCGTGTAGAGTTGGACCTTGCGAGGGGAATTAAATCCAACAGTAAGAGGTTTTATAGCCATATAAATAGGAAGAAAACAAAGAAAGAGGAAGTGGGACCGCTGAAGAATGTGGATGGAGTGGAAATTAAGAATAATCTAGGCATGGCACAATATCTAAATGAATATTTTGCTTCGGTCTTTAATAAGGCTAATGAAGGGTTTAGGAATAGAGGGAGTAGGACAGAGGGGAATAAAGGGGGGATAGACATTACAGTATCAGAGGTGGAGGCCAAACTTGACCAGCTAAACGGGACTAAATCGGGCGGACCGGATGATCTTCATCCTAGAATATTGAAGGAACTGGCGCGAGAAATTGCGAGCCCCTTGGCGACAATTTTTAATGAATCTGTAAACTCGGGGGTGGTACCGTTGGACTGGAGAATAGCTAATGTGGTTCCTATTTTCAAGAAGGGGAAAAAAAGTGACCCGGGTAACTACAGGCCTGTTAGTTTAACTTCTGTAGTATGTAAGGTCTTGGAAAAAATTTTGAAGGAGAAAGTAGTTAAGGACCTTGAGGTGAATGGCAATTGGGACAAATTACAACATGGGTTTACGAAAGGCAGATCGTGCCAAACCAACCTGATCTCCTTCTTTGAGAAAGTAACAGACCTTCTAGATAAAGGAAATGCGGTGGATCTAATATACCTCGATTTTAGTAAAGCGTTTGATACGGTTCCGCATGAGGAATTATTGGTTAAATTGGATAAGATGGGGATCGATAGGAAAATCCAGAGGTGGATAAGGAACTGGGTAAAGGGGAGACTGCAGCGGGTAGTACTGAAAGGTGAACTGTCAGATTGGAGGGAGGTCACCAGTGGGGTTCCTCAAGGTTCGGTTCTGGGTCCGATTTTATTTAATCTATTCGTTACTGACCTCGGAACCGAATGTAGGAGTGGGCTGATAAAGTTTGCGGATGACACAAAGTTGGGAGGCATTGCCAACTCGGAGAAGGATCGGGATATTCTGCAGGGAGACTTGGATGACCTTGTAAATTGGAGTATTAGTAATAGGATGAGATTTAATAGTGAGAAGTGTAAGGTGATGCATTTAGGGATGACTAATAAGAATTTCAGTTATAAGCTAGGGACGCATAGGTTAGAAGTGACTGAGGAGGAGAAGGACCTCGGAGTCCTGGTTGATCGCAGGATGACTATGAGTCGGCAATGCGACGCGGCTGTGAAAAAAGCTAATGCGATCTTGGGATGCATAAGGCGAGGTATTTCTAGTAGAGACAGGGAGGTGCTGCTTCCGTTATACAAGGCGCTGGTGAGACCTCACTTGGAGTACTGTGTGCAGTTCTGGTCTCCTATGTTTAAAAGGGATGAACTGAAACTGGAACGGGTACAGAGAAGGGCAACTAGGATGATCCGAGGAATGGAAAACCTTTCCTATGAAAGGAGACTCGAGGAGCTTGAGTTGTTTAGCCTAACCAAAAGAAGGCTGAGGGGGGATATGATTGCTCTCTTTAAATATATCAAAGGGATAAATACCAGGGAGGGAGAGGAATTATTTCAGCTCAGTGCTAATGTGGACACGAGAACGAATGGATACAAACTGGCCGTGGGGAAATTTAGGCTTGAAATTAGACGAAGGTTTCTAACCGTCAGAGGGGTGAAATTTTGGAACAGCCTTCCGAGGGAAACGGTGGGGGCGAAAGACCTCTCTGGCTTCAAGATTAGGCTAGATAAGTTTATGGAGGGAATGGTTTGATGGGATTACGGGATTCTAATCAATTAGGCAATAACGGCCATCGCTGGTAAAATGAGGGTCTGGCTAGAGAATCTTGCCTGTATGCTCGGGTTCTGCTGATCACCATATTTGGGGTCGGGAAGGAATTTTCCTCCAGGGTAGATTGGCAGTGGCCCTGGAGGTTTTTCGCCTTCCTCCGCAGCATAGGGCAGGGGTCGCAAGCTGGAAAATTCTCTGCGACTTGAAGTCTTTAGATCACGATCTGGAGACTTCAACAGCAGAGTTAAGGGAAAGTGGGGGGGTCAGCTTTTGTGGCCTGCATCATGCGGGGGGTCAGACTAGATGACCATATTGGTCCCTTCTGACCTTAAAGTCTATGAGTCTATGAGTCTATGAGTCTCAAAGGCCATGAAGGACAGAGGCCATAACAGGGATGCACAGCAGTGCCGCGTGAAAATTAAGGAGCTAAGGCAAGCCTACCACAAAGCCAGAGAGGCAAATGGAAGGTCCGGGGCAGAGCTGCAAACATGCTGCTTCTACGCGGAGCTGCATGCCATGCTAGGGGGTGCAGCTACCACTACCCCAACCGTGTGCTTTGACTCCATCAATGGAGAATCATGCAACAGGGAAGCGGGTTTGGGGTACGCGGAAGATGATGATGAAGACAATGAAGATAGCTCACAGCAAGGAAGCGGAGAAACCGGTTTCCCCAACAGCCAGGATATGTTTATCACCCTGGACCTGGAACCAGTAACCCCCGAACTCACCCAAGGCATGCTCCCAGACCCTGAGGGCACACAAGGGACCTCTGGTGAGTGTACCTTTGTAAATATTACACATGGTTTAAAAGCAAGCATGTTTAATGATTAATGATCAATTTGCCCTGGCAATCGCGGCCAGTACAGCTACTGGAAAAGTCTGTTAACATGTATGGGGATGGAGCGGAAATCCTCCAGGAACATCTCCATAAAGCTCTCCTTCATGTACTCCCAAAGCCTTTGCAAAAGGTTTCTGGGCAGGGCTGCCTTATCCCGTCCGCCATGGTAGGACACTTTACCACGCCAGGCCAGTAGCACGTAGTCTGGAATCATTGCATAACAAAGCATGGCAGCGTATGGTCCCGGTGTTTGCTGGCATGCAGACAACATCCATTCCTTATCTCTCTTTGTTATTCTCAGGAGAGTGATATCATTCACGGTCACCTGGTTGAAATGGGGTGATTTTATTAAGGGGAGATTCAGAGGTGCCCGTTCCTGCTCGGCTGAACAGAAATGTTCCCCGCTGTTAGCCACGCGGTGGGGGGGGAGGGGTGAAGTGATCATCCCAGAGAATGGGGTGTGTGTGGGGGGGGGTATTTGGGTTTGTGCTGCATGTTAACCCGGAAACCGCAGCCCCTCCTTTTACATTGCAAACCCATTTTAAATTGCCAACCCAATGGGTGCTTGGTATGGGAAATGAGGGCGCTGCTGTTTGAAACCATTCCCACATGTTATGAAGGTTAAAAAAGCCAAAAGACTGTGGCTTACCATGGCTGCCTGCAAGCCGAATTCTGTTGCCTGGCATTGCATGAGTGATCTCTCACACCAAACTGGCAGGCCCTCAATATAAGAGGGAAAATGCGACCTTGTAACGAAAGCACATGTGCTGTGTAATGTGAACAGCAAAATTTAATGTGAAAGAGTGTACCCATTGTTCTCTAAAATGTCTTTTTTAACCACCTCTCCCTTCTCCTCCACCAGCTGCAAATGTTTCTCCTTCGCAGAGGCTAGTGAAGATTAGAAGGAGAAAACGGTGGACTTGGGATGGTATGTTCTCAGAGCTCCAGATGTCCTCCCACGCTGACAGAGCACAGCAGAATGCGTGGAGGCAGTCAATGTCAGAGTGCAAAAAAGCACAATATGAACGAGAGGAGAGGTGGCGGGCTGAATCGCGGGCTGAAGAGAGCAAGTGGCGGGCTGAAGAGGATAGGTGGTGTCAGTTTGCTGACAGAAGGCAAGAGTCGATGCTGCGGCTGCTGGAGCATCAAACTGATATGCTCCAGCATATGGTTGAGCTGCAGGAAAGGCAGCAGAAGCAGAGACCGCCGCTACAGTCCCTGTGTAACCAACAGCCCTCCTCCCCAAGTTCCACAGCCTCCTCACCCAGACGCCCAAGAACGCGGTGGGGGGGCCTCCGGCCACCCATCCACTCCACCCCAGATGATTGCCCAAGCATCAGAAGGCTGCCCTTCAATAAGTGTTAAAGTTTTAAAGTTTTAAACTGCAGTGTGTCCTTTTCCTTCCCTCCTACCCCACCCCTCCCAGGCTACCTTGGCAGTTATCCCCCTAGTTGTGTGATGAATTAATAAAGAATGCATGAATGTGAAGTAACAATGACTTTATTGCCTCTGCAAGCGGTGCTCGAAGGGGAGAGGGGAGGGTGGTTAGTTTATAGGGACATAGAGTGAACCGGGGAGGGGGAGGAGGGTTCATCAAGGAGAAACAAACAGAAGTTTCACACTGTAGCCTGGCCAGTCACAAAACTGGTTTTCAAAGCTTCTCTGATGCGCTTCGCTCCCTGCTGTACTCTTCTAACCGCCCTGGTGTCTGGCTGCGCGTAATCAGCGGTCAGGCAACTTGCCTCAACCTCCCACCCCGCCATAAATGTCTCCCCCTTACTCTCACAGATATTGTGGAGCGCACAGCAAGCAGCAAGAACAATGGAGATATTGGTTTCGCTGAGGTCTATCCGAGTCAGTAAACTGCGCCAGCGCGCTTTTAACGTCCAAATCCACATTCTACCACCATTCGGCACTTGCTCAGCCTATAGTTGAACAGGTCCTGACTCCTGTCCAGGCTGCCTGTGTACGGCTTCATGAGCCATGGCATTAAGGGGTAGGCTGGGTCCCCAAGGATAACTATAGGCATTTCAACATCCCCAACGGTTATTTTCTGGTCCGGGAAGAAAGTCCCTTCCTCCAGCTTTTGAAACAGAACAGAGTTCCTGAAGACGCGAGCATCATGTACCTTTCCCGGCCATCCCACGTTGATGTTAGTGAAACGTCCCTTGTGATCCACCAGGGCTTGCAGCAGCATTGAAAAGTACCCCTTGCGGTTTATGTACTCAGTGGCTTGGTGCTCCGGTGACAAGATAGGGATATGGGTTCCGTCTATCGCCCCACCACAGTTTGGGAATCCCATTGCAGCAAAGCCATCCACTATGACCTGCACATTTCCCAGAGTCACTACCCTTGATAGCAGCAGGTCTTTGATTGCGTTGGCTACTTGGATCACAGCAGCCCCCACAGTAGATTTGCCCACTCCAAATTGATTCCCGACTGACCGGTAGCTGTCTGGCGTTGCAAGCTTCCACAGGGCTATCGCCACTCGCTTCTCAACTGTGAGGGCTGCTCTCATCCTGGTATTCTGGCGCTTCAGGGCAGGGGAAAGCAAGTCACAAAGTTCCATGAAAGTGCCGTTACGCATGCAAAAGTTTCGCAGCCACTGGGAATCGTCCCACACCTGCAGCACGATGCGGTCCCACCAGTCTGTGCTTGTTTCCCGGGCCCAGAATCGGCGTTCCACGGCATCAACCTGCCCCAGGAACACCATGATTTCCACATTGCTGGGGCCTGTGCCTTGTGAGAGGTCTAGGTCCATGTCCATTTCCTCATCACTCTCGTCGCTGCGCTGCAATCGCCTCCTCCTCGGCTGGTCCTGGTTTTGCTTTGGCATGTCCTGGCTCTGCATATACTCCAGGACAATGC
>NW_020697868.1:286671-306915 GCF_002925995.2 Terrapene triunguis | reverse complement strand
CTGTGAGGGGACAATGCCCCATAATGAGCTTCCCACCCTGCTTCCTGTAACATGCAGGGTGGCAGACAAAGGTTACCTGAGCACACAACACCAGCATCTTCTCCGTGGTTACAGTTATTGTCTCCCCAAGGCCGAGCCCTGCATTCGGTGAGGGCAGATTCTGTCCCTGTGCAGCGAACATCATCCAGCCAGATACGGTCTGATCCTCCCCCAAATCGAGCCCCTCCTGGGGCTGATAATGCCGTCCCACAGCCCAGCTCCCTGCAGACGACTCCAGCATCACTTATGTCCCAGCTGTCATCACACACAGATCCCCACTGCTCGTTGTAAAGCACCTCGACTCTCCCAGCGCAGCGACTCGGGCCGTTCACCAGTCGGAGCTGATCCACTTCAGAAATTCCTAAGTCTGCAAAGACCCAAGGGAATAAACACTCAGGGAGGTTCCTGTGCATCTGATCACTAGTGACACTGGTAAACGTGGAGCCTCCCACTGACGGGTCTGAACAGCCTCTGCAACAGACTGTTAGGGGTTCACTCCCTGTCAATTTATATTATTACAGTTCAAGCTGTTTTATCCGGCATGTTGGGAGTATGAGGGGTGCCGGTAAATGAAAAATGCAGGTTAACTAAGAGGGAGAAAGTTTGGAGCAGGAGAGGGTTGGGGCAGGCAGTTGGGGCGCAGTATCGGGTGTGGGGTGCTGGATCCGGGGGCCACTCACCCCAGGTGTCTCCCCATAAGAGGTAACTTTTCCTGGCTGCTCCTATTGGGAGGCGTGGCAGGGGGCTTGGCGCGTTCTCTCTGCCCACAGGCATTGCCCGCGCAGCTCCTGTTGGCCATGGTTCACAGCCAAAGGGAGCTGTGCGGCTGGCACTGGGCTGGGGCAGCACGCAGAGCCGCCTGACGTGCCTCCACTTAGGAGTACCCAGAGCCCGGGACAGGTCGCCACTTGCGGGGAGCCATCCAAGGTGAGCAGCCCCCGGATCCAACACCCCGCACCCCCTTTCATGTACTAAGCCCCCTCCCACACTCAAAGTTCCTCCCAGAGCCCTTGCTCTGCACCCCCTCCTGTGCCCCAACCCTCTGCCGGCCCTGCACCAACTGGACTATAAACCGGCATTTCAATGAAGATCAGAAATGCCGATTTATAGAGCTTTCCAGTTGGTGAAGTGTCGGATAAAACAGTTTTTACCGTATTTTGGATTACAAATATTTGCACTGTAAAAATGGTAAAAGAAATAGTATTTTTCAATTCACCTCATACAAGTACTGTGGTGCAATCTCTTTATTGTGAAAGTGCAATTTACAAATTAGATTGTTTTTTGTTACATAACTGCACTCAGGAAAAAAAAAACGTAGAGCCTACACATTCTCTCAGTCTTACTTCTTGTTCAGCCAATCACTCAGACAAACAAGTTTGTTTACATTTATGGGAGATAATGCTGCCTGTTCTTATTTGCAATGTCACCCAAAAGTGAGAAGATGCGTTCGCGTGGCACTTTTGCAGGTGGCATTGCAAGGTATTTACGTGCCAGATATGCTAAACATTCATATCCTCCTTCATGCTTCGGCCACCACTCCAGACGACATGCTTCCATGCTGATGATCCTCATTAAAATGTAATGTGTTATACTCTGTATAAGATTTATACAGAGTAAAACGGATTTGTTTGGTGTTTGGATCCCATTGGGAGCTGCATGTCTGGGTGCTAGAGACAGGAGCACTTATCAGTTAAGAATGCAGCTTTGGGGGCATGGGTCATACCATGGGTCTGCGTTGCAGCAGGTTACCATATCTGTCTCAACAAGACAGGGCTCTGGAGGCCCAAACTGGCAGAGAAAATGGGCTCAGAGGTAGTCTCAGCACATCAGGTGACAGTCCCAAGGAGGCTTCTGTAACCAAACCCATCACATTGGTATTTGCTCCAGTGGGATACTGTGCAGTGTTGGGGGTAGACACTGTCATAACCATCTTGGTGACTGGGAGCTGATCACAGTCACCCATGTCATTAGAGGTTGCCTTAGCCTGACATCATAGAATCATAGAATATCAGGGTTGGAAGGGACCTCAGGAGGTCATCTAGTCCAACCCCCTGCTCAAAGCAGGACCTAATCCCCAACTAAATCATCCCAGCCAGGGCTTTGTCAAGCCTGACCTTAAAAACCTCTAAGGAAGGAGATTCCACCACCTCCCTAGGTAACCCATTCCAGTGCTTCACCACCATCCTACTGAAAAAGTTTTTCCTAATATCCAACCTAAACCTCCCCAACTGCAACTTGAGACCATTACTCCTTGTTCTGTCATCAGGTACCACTGAGAACAGTCTAGATCCATCCTCTTTGGAATCCCCTTTCAGGTAGTTGAAAGCAGCTATCAAATCCCCCCTCAGTCTTCTCTTCTGCAGACTAAAATCGACATTAGCATCGAATTACATGTGCTGGCTCCATAGCTCCCTGAAAACATCACCCAGAGTCCATCCCTCTTAGAACTGCCTGGAGCGCAGGGACGCCTGGCAGGAACCTGCTGCGCACCAGGCTGACAACGGTTCTGACCAGTGCAGAGGCAATGCACACTTCCTACAAGCAGATCGGCCCCATCCTGAAGCAAACACTGGACTGGCCAGAGGGACTGCTGCAATGCAGAGATTTGGCTTAGCCCCATCTCTCAGTGTGCCTGTGGGGCAGCAATAAAGGTAGTCACATGTGGTGGAGGAGATCCCCGTTGGAAGACTGGACCTTGAGGATGCACAGTCAGATGGCTGAACAAGCTAGATGGAAGCAAGGTCTGTATGAGCTCTCCCTTGACAACTAGTGATGAGCTGGGGAGGGGGAAAGGTTTCAGAACCAGACTGTGTTTACAAGAACACACTCACTCTGCCTAGGTATCCAGCAGACAGAGCTGTGTTGGCTGGTGCTGGGTTACAAATCACTGTAGTACTTCAATGCAGGGGTAGTGAAATGTTATTGTCCTGATTGTCTGAGTAAAGGGCAGCAGAACTGTGCTTAGCCTGCCCTGACTGAAGGGGTCACCCACAACTGAACTGAACTCACTAACCAGGGGGGTCAGATACCAGACCCCTATCAAGAGTGACAGGGGGTGGAGATGGGTGTTCCTGCTGAGGGGCGTGGGCTCTGTGTAAGGGGTCTAGACATGGTTTAATCTGCCCCTCACCACTCTTCAAAAATAGTTAATTAAAGCTCCATTAGGAGTCGTTTTGGATTAAGTGATCACTAGAGCTGAAATCACCTGCCGTGAGACAGTGTTTTCGCCCAGCCTGCTTCAGCACTGAGGGTTCCCCACTAAGAGCTGACAGTCACTGAGAGCTGCGTGGAGCCTCAAGAGAGTGACCTGCAGAGGTCACAGTGGAGAGGCCCGGGACATGTAGCCTGGGGTAGGACAGGGTAGCTGAGAAACAGGACAGGGAAATATGTAGGCTGTGTAGGACTGGAAGTGAGGAAGAATTTTGTCTCCTGTGTCCAGCCTGTGGAAGCTGCAGTTACCCAGGTCCCCATTGTGCCGCAGAGGTGTCCAGCACAGGGATGCCTAGAGTTATACAGGGATCCCCTGGGTGAGATATATGCACAATAGCTCACCATAGGTGGTATGTGAGGTCTCTACCAAGAGCCAGCAGCCCACTCGTCACCCTAATGGGGGCAAGATGTTTTGATGGGACATAGTTGAAGAGAGATGTAAAATGTAAAATATGAGGCTCCAGAAGTGTTGAAGTGAAGCTTGTCACCAGCGCCATGGCAATCCCTTCGTCTCAGCCAACCAGCACATAGAACAAAGCACAGCCGTGGAGACAGACTATATTCACTGTTTTGGCGCAGTGGGGGCCTGAGAATTTGAAAGACAAAGGACTCTCAGCAGAAGTCCCTGAAGAGAGACCCGCTCTGGGAAGACAATGGTCTGTACCTGTAACATGGGTGTTGTGTTCTGTCCCATCTAGATTCACTGAGAACACGTATTTGAGATAAAATGAGTCTGCTCTACAACCTTAGCTAACAGCCTGTTGGTTTTTAGCTCATGCAGTAGAGACTCATGCACTAAGCTCCAGAGATCCCAGGTTTGATCCCAATGACCGGGGTCTATCAGCGTTATATACCTACAAAGAAAGAGGAGAGGGGACAAGAGCTCCCTTTCACCCTGGAGGTGGTTGAAATAATTTGTCTCAGGAACAGGAGATCACAGCCAAGCCTGGAGTAAAACCCTGGAAGGACTGTGGGGTGAGCATTGCTCTACCAGACGGAAAAGTATCTCGTTCAATGAGTCTAGGCTGTAGTCAGCGTGGTATGATTTTATTGGCCATGGAACCATTTCTTTCCAACCCTTCTCCTTGCTACCCCTCGAATCACTACACTCAGTGAAATCACTTGTCCGTGTTGTCACTATGAAGGGCTCTAGGGCTGTGCATTGATCGGGGCAGAGATGGGAGGTGGAGCTGGTCAGCTGTGGGCCCTGTTCCTTTGGGAGCAGCAGATCTGTGACTGCTGTGAATGCCCAGTGGGACAGGGGCTGGGCGCTGCTGGAGGCTGGAGTTTGCCAATCGTAAACCTGGAGAGAGACCACCCCACAAGACCTAGAGGGCATGGCTTGTGGCCGAGGGAATCAGGAAGCTTCCCCCCAGCAGGCACAGACAAGGCTTCCTCATGCCAGGGGCCCTTGGCACCACATTGAGCCCGTGCCCCATTCCCTACAGCACAGGCCCATAGAACCGCACAAGGGGATTAGGGTCAGCACAGACTGTGAGAGGAGAGCGCCCCTTACTTAAACCGCCATATTGCTCCCTGAAGTTCAGGCCCCAAAGCACCATGGTGGGGTCAGCACTGGCTGTGAGGGGACAACACCCAATAATAACACCCACCCTTCTCCCTGCAACATGCACAGTGGTGGAAGAAGTTTACCTGAGCACACAACACCGGCATCTTCTCCGTGGTCACAGTTATTGTCTCCCCAAGGCCGAGCCCTGCAATCGGAGAGGGTAGCTTCTGTCCCTGTGCAGTTAACGTCATCCAGCCAGATACGCTCTGACCCTTGCCCAAATCGAGCCCCTCTTGGGGCTGATAATGCTGGCCCACAGCCCAGCTGCCTGCACACGACTTCAGCATTAGTTATGTCCCAGATGTCATCACACACAGTTCCCCACTGCTGGTTGTGAAGCACCTCGACTGTCCCAGCGCAGCGACTTAGGCCATACACCAGTCGGAGCTGAGCCACTTCTGAAATGCCAGAATCTGCAAAGCCCAAAGGGAATAAACACTCAGGGAGGTTCCTGTGCATCTGATGACTAGTGATGCTGGGGGATGTAGTCCCTCCCAATGACGGGTCTGAATAACCTCTGCAACTGCCCATTAGGGGTTCACTCCCCACTAGGGCTGTCAATTAATCACAGTTAACTCGGTCTCAGAGCAGCTGATCAATCTGGAGTCCGGTGGCACCTTAAAGACGAACAGATTTATTTGGTTATGCCCATAAATTTGTTATGCCCAAATAAATCTGTTAGTCTTTAACGTGCCACCGGACTCCTTGTTGTTTTTGTGGATACAGACTAAAACAGCTACCCCCTGATACTTGATCAATCTGGGTGCGGGGTCACATGTCCCCCATCCCCACCTTCGAGCTGCTGCTTAGTTTATATCTAGCATGTTCATTCGGCCCTCCCACTATCGGCAGTTATGGATTGTCTCTGGTGATGGGCCTGTGTTTCTCCAGCAGTGAGGAGGTAAGTGAGCGTCAACACCAGAAACAGATAGGCTAGAGGAGGTTTGAGGAAAATGTCATTCTCAGAAAGTGCGGAATACCTGAAACATTTTATTTCAAACTAGGGCTGTCGATTAATCGCAATTAACTCATGCGATCAACACAAAAAATCAATCACAATTAAAAAATTAATTGCCATTTTAATCGCACTGTTAAACAATAAAATTCCAATTGAAATGTATTAAATATATTGGATGTTTTTCTAAGTTTTCAAGCATATTGATTTCAATTACAACACAGAATACAAAGCGTACTGTGCTCACTTATTATTATTTTGGATTACAAATATTTGCACTCTTAACATGATAAACAAAAGAAATCATATTTTTCAATTCACTTCATAAAAGTACTGTAGTGCAATCTCTTTCTCGTGTAAGTGCAAAATACAAATGTAAATTTTTTTTGTTGCATAACTGCAGGGCCGGCTCTGGCTTTTTTGCCGCCCCAGGCAAAAAAGCCTCTGGCCGCCCCCCGCCCCCCCGCCGCGGGGGGGGGCGGCCGGGGGCCCGGCGGGGGGCTGGGCCCCCCCCCCCCCCCGGGCGGCCGGGGCGCCCGGGGCAGGGCCGCGAGCCCCAGCGGGGGCTCGGCTCTCCCCCCCCCCCGGCGGCTAGAGCGCCGGGGGCAGGGCGGCGAGCCCGGCTGTGGCCCCGCTCTCCCCGGCGGCCGGAGCGCCGCGCCGCCCCCCTCCAGGTGCCGCCCCAAGCACCAGCTTGGGTGCCTGGTGCCTGGAGCCGGCCCTGCATAACTGTAAAACTTAGAGCCTATGTGTCCACTCGCTCCTTCTTCTTGTTCAGCCAATCGCTCAGACAAACAAGTTTTTTTACATATATGGGAGATAATGCTGCCTGCTTCTTATTTGCAATGTCACCAGAAAGTTAGAACAGGCATTGGCATGGCACTTTTGTAGCTGGCATTGGAAGTCATTTACATGCTGGATATGCTAATCATTCATACGCTCCTTCATGCTTCGGCGACTATTCAAGACGACATGCATCCATGGTGATGACGCTCGTTAAATAAATAATGCGTTAATTTAATTTGTGACTGAAATCCTTGAGGGAGAATTGTGTATCTCCTGCTATGTATTTTACCTGCATTCCGCAATATATTTCATATTATACCAATCTCGCATAATGACAGTACATGTTGTTCGTTTTAAGAACACTGTCACTACAGATGTAACAAAACACAAAGAAGGTCCCAATATGAGATTTCTAAAGCTAAATACAGCACTTGACCCAAGGTTTAAGAATCTAAAGTTCCTTCCAAAATCTGAGAGGGACAAAGTGTGGAGCAGACTTTCATTAGTCTTCAAAGAGCAACACTCCAATGCGGAAACTACAGAACCTGAACAACCAAAAAAGAAAATCAACTTTCTCCTGGTGACATCTGACTCAGAGGATGAAAATGAACATGTGTCCGTCTGCACTGTTTTGGATCGTTATCGAGCAGAACCCATCATGAGCATGGACACGTCCTCTGGAATGATGGCCGAAGCATGGGACATATGAATCTTTAGAGCATCTGACGCATAAATATTTTGCAACCCCAGCTACTACAGTGCCATGTGAACGCCTGTTCTCACTGTCAGATAACATCGTATACAAGAAGCAGGCAGTAATATCTCGTGCAAATGTGAACAAACGTCTCTGTCTGAGTGATTGGCTTAACAAGCAGTAGGACTGAGTGGACTTCTAGACTCTAAAGATTTACATTGTTTTATTTTTGATTGCAGTTATTTTTTGTACACAATTCTACATTTGTAAGTTCAACTTTCAGGATAAAGAGCTGGCACGACAGTACTTGTATGAGGTGAATTGAAAATACTATTTCTTTTGTTTCTATTTCACTGTGCAAATATTTGTACTAAAAATATATATATATAAAGTGAGCACTGTACGCTTTGTATTGTGTATTGTAATTGAATTCAATATATTTGAAAATGGAGAAAACATCCCCCCCAAATTAAAATAAATGGTATTCTATTATTGTGCAAAGGCGCAATTAATTGCACGATTAATCACAATATTTTTTTTAGTCACTTAACACCCCTACTCCCCACCACTGACATGCAGCTACTTCTGGGGTGGAACAGGGCAGCGGAGAGATCAGGCACAGAAACTCCTGGGCTATGTAGGAGAGGGAGTGAGGAAGAACCCAGCCTCCAGTCACAGCAGTGGGCGATATTACAGGTTCAGAGGTAGTTAGCTGAGATGGAAATCACCCGGAGTGGCAGGGGTAGGAAAAACACATATAGGGACCCCTGAGCATCTGAAGCCTACATTTGACCCCAAATCCCATGAATGGGATCTACGGTTACCCAGTGCCCCATTGTGCTGTAGAGTGGCAGAGGGATCAGAGCTATCAGCAAAGGGGAGGGTCTCTCACAGAGGCACACGTATTGCTCACTGCAGCACATGCCCTAAGTGCTGTGCTGGGGCACTGGGCTCAGCACTGACTGAGGGAAGAGCACCCCCTATTGAGCCCCCATCCCGCTCCCTGCAGCACAGGCATGTAGAACTGTGTGGGGAAAATGGGGTCATCATTGAAACCATGGGAAGAGCGACACTTACTGTGAACCCCAACAGATAGCCTGCACTACAGGCCCTTAGCACCATGCTGCGGCACTGGGGTCAGGGCTGACTCAGACAGGAGAGCTGGATCTATGCTGAAAGCTTCCCAGCCCGATCCCTGCACCACCCACAGTGACGTGATGGACGAGGGTTACCTGAGCACTCGACACCAGCATCTTCTCCGTGGGTACAGTTATTTTCTCCCCAAGGCCGAGCCCTGCAATCTGAGAGGGCAACTTCTGTCCCTGTGCAGTTGACATTATTCAACCAAATATGGTCAGATCCTTGCCCAAAATGAGCCCTTTGTGGGGCTGATAATGCCGTCCCACAGCCCAGGTGCCTGCACACGACTCCAGCATCCTGTAAGTCCCAGCTGTCATCACACACGGTTCCCCACTTCTGGTTGTGAAACACCTCGACCCTCCCAGCGCAGCGACTTGGACCATTCACCAGTCGGAGCTGAGCCACTTCCGAGATGCCAGCGTCTGCAAACACCCAAGGGAATAAACACTCAGGGAGGTTCGTGTGCATCTCATCTCTTGTGTCGCTGGGGAATGTAGCACCTCCTGCTGACAGGTCTCTGCACACAGCGACTGCCTGTCAAGGGCTCCCTACCACTGACCAGGCTAATCACTTGGGTAATTTTGAAGTTTGTCTACCCCTCTCCCAGCCAGCTCTCACCTAGTTAGGCAGACTGGACGGCAGTCTGACCTACTGCTCCCACTAGAGCACTTAATGAAATAGATCACCCCCTGCACTGCTGGCAGGAACCTCCCGGGGAGCAGATTTACACCCTCACTCCGGGCGCTGATATTCGCTCTAGTGCGATACTGTGCAGTGCTGCGGGGAAGACACTGGCATAAGCATCTTGGTGATTGGGAGCTGAACACAGTCACCCGTGTCATTGGTGGTTGCCTTAGCCTGACATCAGCATTGAATTTACATGTCTTGGCTCCATAGCTCCCTGAAAACCTCACCCAGAGTCCATCCCCCTTAGAACTGCCTGGAGCACAGGGACGCCTGGCAGGAACCTGCTGCGCACTAGGCTGACAATAGTTCCGACCAGTGCAGAGGCAATGCACACTTCCTACAAGCAGGTCGGCCCCCTCCTGAAGCAAACACCTCCCCTGCGGTTCCTGCTGACTTGCCACGACTGACTTGGTAACATCGTTTTGTGGCAGCCATTGCTGCACTTGTGTCTAGTGCTGCCAGCCCAGATGAATGATGGCAGAGCTTAGCTGACAGCTGTGTCCTCACAGAGGGGCAGCAGCTCTGGGATGGAGAGACTGGCGTACTGATGAATATCAGAAGCCCTAACTTCTATCTCCCTATTTGCAACCTGGGATGCAGATCCTGGACTAGGCTTAATGGGCCCCTGACTGGACTGGCCAGAGGGACTGCTGCAATGCAGAGATTTGGCTTAGACCGATCTTCTCACTGTGCCTGTGGGGCAGCAATACAGACAGTGACACGTGGTGAAGGAGAGCCATTTCCCAACGTACCCTGGGATAGGCGTTTTGCTCGTGGTTTTACCTGTTTCCGGCATTAGTCATTAGGGCCAGCACAACTACAAATGGAGAGAGCCCCTGAGGCGGGACAGTCACCTCGCTCCAGCCCTGAAAGGGTTAAAAGCCAGCCCTTGGGGAAGGGTGGGGCTGAGAGCCAATGAGTATAGGCTGATTGGGAAGGCAGCCACAGCTGGGGCCACGCCCAATTAGGAGACAGCTGGCCCTATAAAAGGGCTCCCTCCAGCTTTGGAGAGAGAAGGACTGGTAGCTCAGGGAACAGAACAGAACAGAACAGAGCTGGGGAAAAGCAAGAGGAGCTGGGGCGCTCCAACCTGGCAAACCCCAGGCTGCGGGCCTGTTTAAAGACCAAAACAGGTGCTGGGGTTGCAGAGGCTGCAGCCCGGGGTGAGGCAGAGGCAACTGGTCCAAACCCTTTGCCAATGATGAGTGCCCTTTTACAGACTGCGGTTTGCCCCAGTGAGCGGGGGCTAGATGATGACTGGCAGTAGCCACTGAGGCAAGGTGGGTGTAAAGGGTGGGGGTTCCCCGGGAGGGAGACCCAGTGTGTGGGGGTACTGCAGTGGGTAGAACCCCAGGGTACGGGGCACCGGGGTCAGGGAGAGACACAGGGGCCTGAGGCAAGCGAGATATAAACCAGCAGAGGGCGCTCTGGAGGCTGAAGAGCTAATTCCCAAGATGACCAGTAGGAGGCACTGCACCGGGGAGTCTAGCTTCAATAGAGCCCCTACTGTCACCCCCCTACCTGCAGCACAGCCCCCTAGCACCGCAGTAGAGCACTGGAGCCAGCACTGACTTACTGGGGAGAGTGTGAGTATCGCCTACTGAGCCCCCACACTGCTCCCTGCAGCACAGGCCCAAAGAACCGCACCGGGGAATTAGGGTCAGCACAGACTGAGAGGAGAGTGCTCCCTACTGGAACCGCCATATTGCTCCCTGAAGCACAGGCCCCAAGCACCATGCTGGGGTCAGCTCTGGCTGTGATGGGACAATGCCCCGTAATGAGCTTCCCACCCTGCTCCCTGCAACATGCAGGGTCGTAGATGAAGGTTACCTGCGCACACAACACCGGCATCTTCTCCGTGGTTACAGTTATTCTCTCCCAAAGGCCGAGCCCTGCATTGGGAGAGGACAGCTTCTGTCCCTGCACAGTTGACATCATCCAGCCAGATAGGGTCTGATCCTCGCCCAAATCGAGCTCCCCCAGGGGCTGATAACGCCGTCCCACAGTCCAGCTGCCTGCACACAACTCCAGCATGAATAATGTTCCAGCCGTCATGACACACGGTTCCCCACTGCTGGTTGAGAAGCACCTCAACTCTCCCAGCGCAGCGACTCGGGCCATTCACCAGTCGGAGTGGAGCCACTTTCGAGGAGCCTGAGTGAGCAAACACCCCAAGGGAATAAACACTCAGGGAGGTTTCTGTGCATCTGATCACTAGTGATTCTGGGGAACATAGCGCCTTCAACTGACGGGTCTGAACAGCCTCTGCAACAGCCTGTTAGGGGTTCACTCCCTGTCAATTTATAACAGTTAACTCATGCGATTAACTCAAAAAATTAATCATGATTAAAAAAAATTAATCACTATTAATCTCAGTTTTAATCACACTGTTAAACAATAGAATACCAATTGAAATATATTAAATATTTTGGATGTTTTTCTATGTTTTAAAATATATTGATTTCAATTACAACACAGAATACAATGTGTACAGTTCTCCCTTTATATTATTACAGTTAAGGTTGTTTTATTAACATTAAATGCTGATTAACTAAGAGGGAGAGAGTTTGGGTGCGGGAGGGAGTGCTGGGCTGGGGGTTGGGATGCGAGACGGGGTGTGTATCACGGGCTCTGGGAGGACATTTGGGTGCTGGAGAGAGCTCGGGGCAGGCAGTTGGGGCACGAATTGGAGTGCAGGGTGCCAGATCCAGGGGCCACTCACCTCGGGTGGCTCCCCGGAAGCGGCAACTTGTTCCAGCTGCTCCCAGGTGGAGACGCAGCAGGGGGCTTGGCGCACTCCCTCCGCCCGCAGGCACTGCCCCCGCAGCTCCCATTGGCCATGGTTCCCAGCCAATGGGAACTGTGCAGCTGGCACTGGGCGGGGGCAGCACGCAGAGCCGCCTGACACGCCACCGCTTAGGAGTAGCCAGAGCCCGGGAGAGGTCACCACTTCTGGTGAGCCATCCGAGGTGAGTGGCCCCCGGATCCAACACCCTGCACCCCCTCCTGAGTGGCCCCCGGATCCAACACCCTGCACCCCCTCCTGGGTACTAAGCCCCCTCCCACAGCCCTTGCTCTGCACCCTCTCCTGCGCCCCAACCTCCTGCCAACCCCGCGCCAACCAGACTATAAACCAACATTTCAATGAAGATCAGAAATGCTGATTTATAGAGCTTTCTAGTTGGTGAAGTGTCGGATAAAACAGCTTTTACTTTATTTTGGATTACAAATATTAGCACTTTAAAATGATAAAAGAAATAGTATTTTTCAGTTCACCTCATACATGTACTGTAGTGCAATCTCCTTATTGTGAAAGTGAAATATTACAAATGTAGATTATATTATTTTTGTTACATAACTGCACACTTACTTGTTGTTCAGCCAATCGCTCAGACAAACAAGTTTGTTTACATTTATGGGAGATAATGCTGCCTGCTTCTTATTTGCAACATGACCCGAAAGTGAGAAGAGGCGTTCACCTGGCATTTTTGCAGGTGGCATTGCAAGATATTTACGTGCCACATATGCTAACTATTCATATGCCCCTTCACGCTTCGGCCACCATTCCAGATGACATGCTTCCATGCTGATGAAGCATGTTGGTGAAGCACTGGAATGGGTTACCTAGGGAGGTGGTGGAATCTCCATCCATAGAGGTTTTTAAGGCCCGGCTTGACAAAGCCTTGGCTGGGATGATTTAGTTGGTGTTGGTCCTGCTTTGAGCAGGGGATTGGACTACATGACCTCCTGAGGTCTCTTCCAACCCTAATATTCTATGATTCTACGATGCTCATTAAAAAAGTAATGTGTTAATTTAATTTGTAACTGAAATCCTTGTGGGGAAAATTGTGTATCTCCTGCTATGTATTTTACCTGTCTTCTGCCATATCTTTCATGTTACAGTAGTCTCAGATGATTAACCAGCACATATTGTTCGTTTTAAGACTTTCACTGCAGTTTTGACAAAATACAAAGAAGGTACCAATGAGAGATTTCTAAACCTAGCTACAGCACTCGACCCAAGGCTTAAGAATCTGAAGTGCCCTCCAAAATCTGAGAGGGACGAGGTGTGGAGCAGGCTTTCAGAAGTCTTAAAAGAGCAACATTCCAATGCAGAAACTACAGAACCTGAACCACCAAAAGGGAAAATCAACCTTCTGCTGGTGGCATCTGATTCAGATGATGAAAATGAATATTTGTCAGTCTGCACTACTTTGGATTGTTATTGAGCAGAACCCATCATCGGCATGGGCACATGTCCTCTGGAAAAGTGGCCAAAGCATGAAGGGACATATGAATTTTTTAGCGGATCTGGCACGTAAATATTTTGCAACACCGGCTACAACAGTGCCATGTGAATGCCTGTTCTCACTTTCAGGTAACATTATAACAAGAATTGTCTGAGCGACTGGCTGAATGAGATGTAGGACTGAATGGACTTGTAGGATCTAAAATTTTACATTGTTTTATTTTTGATTGCAGTTATTATTTGTAAATAATTCTACGTTTGTAAGTTCAATTTCTCTGATAAAGAGCTGGCACTACAGTACTTATATGAGGTGAATTGAAAATACTATTTCTTTTGTTTCTATTTCACTGTGCAAATATTTGTACTAAAAATAAATATAAAGTGAGCACCGTACGCTTTGTATTGTGTATTGTAATTGAAATCAAAGTAGAAAATGTAGAAAACATCCAAACAATTTGAAATAAACGGTTTTCTGTTGTGTAATGGAGCAATTAATTGCACGATTAACCACGATTAATCATGATTAATGATTAATCTCACAATTAATCACAATTAGTTTTTTAATAACTTGACAGCCCTGCTCCCCACTACTACCATGCAACCACCTATGGGTTGGAACAGGGTAGATGAGAGACAGGGCACAGAAACTCATGGGCTGTGTAGGAGAGGAAGTGAGGAAGAACCCTGTCTCCAGTCACAGCAGTGGGGCATATTACAGGTTCAGGGGTAATTAGCTGAGATGTAAATCACCCGGAGTGATGGAGATAGGAACCCCACACTCCATAAAGGGATCCCTGAGTGGCTGCAGGATTCATTCAACCCCAAATCCCAGAAATGGGATTTACGGTTACCCAGCGCCCCATTGTGCTGTAGCAGGGCAGGGGGCTCACAGCTATCAGCAACGGGGAAGGTCTCTCACAGAGGAACACGTACTGCTCCCTGCAGCGCAGGCCCTAAGTGGTGTGCTGGGGGCACTGGGACCAGCACTGACTTTGAGGGAATAATGCCCCCTAATGAGCCCCCATCCTGCTCTCTGCAGCACAGGCATGAAGAACTGTGTGGGGAAAATTGGGTGAGCACTGACACCATGGGAAGAGTGACACTTACTGTGACCCTGAACCAGCTCCCTGCAGTACAGGCCCTTAGCACTATGCTGGGGCACTGGGGTCAGCGCTGACTCAGACAGGAGAGCTGAGTCTGTGCTGAAAGCTTTCCAACCCGATCCCTGCAGCACTAACAGTGATGTGATGGATGAAGGTTACCTGAGCAGTCGACACCGGCATCTTCTCCGTGGGTACAGTTATTGTCTCCCCAAGGCCGAGCCCTGCAATCAGAGAGGGCAACTTCTGTCCCTGTGCAGTTGACATTATCCAGCCATATATGGTCAGATCCTCGCCCAAATCGAGCCCCTCGTGGGGCTGATAACGCCATCCCACAGCCCAGCTGCCTGCATATGACTCCAGCATCCTGTAAGTCCCAGCTGTTATCACACACGGTTCCCCACTTCTTGTTATGAAACACCTCGACTCTCCCATTGCAGCGACTCGAACCATTTACCAGTCGGAGCTGAGCCACTTCTGAGATGCCAGCGTCTGCAAACACCCAAGGGAATAAACACTCAGGGAGTTTCCTGTGCATCTGATCTCTCCTGTCACTGGGGAATGTAGCACCTCCTGCTGATTTGTCTGACCGGTCTCTGAACACAGTGACTGCCTGTCAATGGCTCACCACCACTGAGCAGGCTAATCACTTGGGCAATGTTGAAGTTTGTTCACTCCCCTCCCAGCCAGCTGTCACCTAGTTAGTCAACACTCTTCAAAGCTAGAGCTAAATAAGGCTCTATTTTCAGAGTAGCAGCTGTGTTACTCTGTATCCGCAAAAAGAACAGGAGTACTTGTGGCACCTTAGAGACTAACAAATTTATCAATTTAAATTGTTAGTCTCTAAGGTGCCACAAGTACTCCTGTTCTTTTTAAGGCTCTATTAGGAGTCTTTTTGTTTTCAGTGATCACTAGAGCTGAAATCACCTGCTGTGAGACAGTGTTTCTGCCCAGCTTTCTTCAGCACTGAGGTTTCCCCACTAAAAGCTGGTCTACACTACAGGGTTAGGTCGAATTTAGCTGCATTAGGTCTATTTTATAATGAATGCATCTACACAAGCAACCCCATTCCGTCGACCTAAAGGGCTCTTAAAATTGACTTCTGTACTCCTTTCCGGCGAGGGGAGTAGTGCTAAAATCGACCTTGCTGGGTTGAATTTGGGGTAGTGCGGATACAAATCAACATTATTGGCCTCTGG
Organism: Terrapene triunguis; assembly: GCF_002925995.2. Classification (NCBI taxonomy): domain Eukaryota; kingdom Metazoa; phylum Chordata; order Testudines; family Emydidae; genus Terrapene; species Terrapene triunguis. The sequence continues at coordinate 291,286 of NW_020697868.1, read as the reverse complement.
GAGCTATCCCAGAGTGCTCCAATGTGACCGCTCTGGACAGTACTTTCAACTCCAATGCACTAGCCAGGTACACAGGAAAAGTCCCAGGAACTTTTGAATTTCATTTCCTATTTGGTCAGCATGGCGAGCTCAGCAGCACAGGTGACCATGCAGTCCCCCCAGAATCGCAAACGAGCTCCAGCATGGAGCGAACGGGAGACACTGGATCTGATTGCTGTATGGGGAGAAGAAATGCTAATATATATGACAAAATCGCACAGGGTATGATGGACAGAGGCTACAACAGGGACACACAGCAGTGCCGTGTGAAAGTTAAGGAGCTCAGGCAAGCATACCAAAAGACAAAGGAGGCAAACGGTCGCTCTGGGTCAGAGCCCCATACATGCTGCTTCTATGATCAGCTGCATGGCATTCTGGGGGGGACCCTACCACTACTCCACCGTTGTCCGTGGACACCTGAAAGGGGGGAGTCTCACGCAACATGGAGGAGGATTTTGTGGATGAGGAAGAGGAGGAGGAGGAGAATGTGCAGCAGGCAAGCTGTGAATCTGTTCTCCCCGGTAGCCAGGACCTTTTCATCATCCTGGAGCCAATACCTTCCCAAGGCGGGATCCCCGACCCTATAGGCGGAGAAAGCACCTCTGGTGAGTGCACACTTGTAACTACACTACAGGGTTTAAAAGCAATTGTGCTTAATGTTTGATTTGCCCTGAAGACTTGGGATGCATCCGCGGCCAGTACAGCTACTGGAAAAGTCTGTTAACGTGTCTGGGGATGGAGCGGGAATCTTCCAGGGATATCTCCATGAAGCTCTTCTGGAGGTACTCTGAAAGCCTTTGCAGAAGGTTTCTGGGGAGGGCTGCCTTATTTCATCCTCCATGGAAGGACACTTTACCACGCCAAGCCAGTAGCAAGTAGTCTGCAATCATTGCAGCACAAAGCATGGCAGTGAATGGTCCTGGGTTTTGGTCACATTCAAGCAACATTTGGTCTATATCTTTCTGTTAGCCTCAGGAGAGTGATATCATTCATGGTCACCTGGTTGAAATAGGGGAATTTTTGTAAGGGAATAGTAAAAGGACCCCATTCATGCTGGGCTGCTTGCACTTGGCTGAAAGGGATCATCCCTGAGAATAGCCACGCGGCGGGGGGAAGGGATCATCCCAAATAGCCACGCGGAAGGGTGCGGGGAGGTGTGTGCTGCAATTCCACCCGAAAACCGAAGCCCCTGCTTTTAAATGGCAAACCCAACCGGTATTGCTTGCTATGGGAAAGGAGGGCGCTGCAGTTTGAAAATATTCCCACATGTTATGAAGGCATTAGAAGCCAAACCCGCGTACCCTTTGGTTTACCATGGCTGCCTGGAAACCAAATTCTGTTGCCCAGCCATGTGTGATGTGTCACCATACTGGCAGGCGCTCAATATAAAAGGCAAAATGTGACCTTGTACCTAAAGCACATGTGCTGTCTGCTGTGAATTGCTTGATTCACTGTGAAAAAGTCTCCCTTTTGTTCTCAGAAATGTATCATCTTAAATTTTACTCTCCTTTTTATCCAACCGCAGGTGCAAATGTTTCTATGCTCCCCCATCATCTCTGTCCCTGAGGTTATCGCAGACTAGAAGGAAAAAGAACGTGCTCGCGATGACATGTTTTCCGAGCTCATGCAGTCCTCCCGCACTGATAGGGCACAGCTGAATGCATGGAGGCATTCAGTGGTAGAGTCCAGGAGAGCTTTAAGTGAGCGTGATGAGAAGAGGCAGGATGCAATGCTGAGGCTAATGGGGGAGCAAACGGACATGCTCAGGTGTCTGGTGGAGCTGGAGGAAAGCCAACAAGAGTGCAGACTGCTGCTGCATCCACTGTACAACCACCTACCCTCCTCCCCAAGTTCCATATCCTCCTCACCCAAACGCCCAAGAACGCGGGGTGGGGGGAGGCTCTGGGCACCCAGCCACTCCACTCCAGAGGATGGCCCAAGCAACAGAAGGCTGTCATTCAAACAGTTTTGATATGTAGTGTGGCTAAAATAAGCCATGTAGCCTTGTCCTTCCCTCCACCCCTCCTCCCTTACCCCACCCTACTCCACCCGGGCTACCTTACAAGTTATCTCCCTTTTTTTAATTAATAAAGAAAGAATGAATGGTTTAAAAACAATAGTGACTTTATTTCCTTTGCCAGCTGTGATCGAAGGGGGGAGGGTGGTTGGCTTACAGGGAATTAAAATCAACAAAGGGGGCAGGTTTGCATCAAGGAGAAACACACACAACTGTCACACTGTAGTCTAGCCAGTCATGAAACTGGTCTTCAAAGCCTCCCTGATGCACAGCGCGCCTACCTGTGCTCTTCTAATTGCCCTGGTGTCTGGCTGTTCAAAACTGGCAGCCAGGCGATTTGCCTCAACTTCCCACCCTGCCATAAACATCTCCCCCTTACTCTCACAGATATTATGGAGCACACAGCAAGCAGTAATAACAATGGAAATATTGGTTGCGCTGAGGTCTAACCTAGTCAGCAAACAGCGCCAGCGAGCTTTTAAACGTCCAAAGGCACATTCTACCACCATTCTGCAATTGCTCAGCCTATAGTCGAACTGCTCCTTACTACTGTCCAGGCTGCCTGTGTATGGCTTCATGAGCCATGGGAGCCAGGGGTAGGCTGGGTCTCCAAGGATAACTACTGGCATTTCAAAATCCCCAACAGAAATTTTCTGGTCTGGGAAGTAAGTCCCTTCTTGCAGCTGCTCAAACAGCCCAGAGTTCCTAAAGATGCGAGCGTCATGCACCTTTCCCGCCATCCGTCATTGATGTCGGTGAAATGTCCCTTGTGATCCACCAGTGCTTGCAGCACCATTGAGAAGTACCCCTTGCGGTTTATGTACTGGTTGGCAAGGTGGTCTGGTACCAAGATAGAGATATGCGTTCCATCTATCGCCCCACCACAGTTAGGGAAACCCATTGCAGCTAAGCCATCCACTATGACCTGCATATTTCCCAGAGTCACTACCCTTGATAACAGACTGTCAGTGATTGCATTGAATCACAGGAGTCCCCACAATAGATTTGCCAACTCCAAATTGATTCCCGACTGACCAGAAGCAGTCAGGCATTGCAAGCTTCCACAGGGCTATCACCACTCGCTTCTCAACTGTCAGAGCAGCTCTCATCTTGGTATTCCTGTGCTTCAGGGCAGGGGAAAGCAACTCACAGAGTTCCAGAAAAGTGGCCTTATGCATGCAAAAGTTTCGCAGCCACTGGGAATCATCCCATACCTGCAACACGATGCAGTCCCACCAGTCTGTGCTCGTTTGCCGGGCCCAGAATCAGCGTTCCACTGTATCAACCAGCCCCATTGCCGCCATGATGTCCCAATTGCCACATCCCGTGCTTTCAGGAACGACTGTGTCCATTCCATATCCTCCTCACAATCGTCCTAGTGCTGTCATCTCTTAGCCAGGTTCTGCACATACTGCAGTATACTGCACATGGTGTTTACAATGCTCGCAACAACAGTGGTGAGCTGAGCGGACTCCATGCTTGCCAAGCTATGGTGTCTGCATCGGTAACCGAGGAAAAAAGGCGCAAAATAATTGTCTGCAGTTGCTTTCACAGAGGGAGGGGAGACTGACAACATGTACACAAAACCACCCGCAACAATGTTTTTCCCCCTTCAGGCATTGAGAAGTTAACCCAGAATTCCAATGGGCAGTGGAGACTGCGGGAATTGCGGGATAGCTTCCCACAGTGCACCGCTCCGTGAGTTCATGCTAGCCACAGTAGTGAGACGCACTCCACCAACTTAATGCGCTTAGTGGGGACATACACAATCGACTGTATAAAATTGATTTCTAAAAATCGACTTCTATCAAATCGACCTATTTTCATAGTGTAGACATAGGCTAAGAGCTGACAGTCACTGAGAGCTGGGTGGAGACTCAAGAGAGCGACCTGCAGAGGTCACAGTAGAGAGGCCGGGGGCAGCAGAAGGTGAGGACGAGCAGAGTGGTGAGTGGCTGGCAGGGCAGCTGCCACCAGAGCAAGCACCCAGACAGCAGAGCGAGCCAGGTGCTCTCCTCCCTGCCCTCATGGTGGGAGCTGAACTCACACAGGTGTACCTCTAAACTCTGTGTCTTCACTAACCAAGGATAACCACTGTGAGTGGGGTGCAGTGGAGTGAGAAGGGAGGGGCACGTTAAAAGAACTTTGGGTTGCTGGACTCAAGATCCTGAGGCAAAAGACACTGGGGTAGGTGTTTTGCTCATGGTTTTATCTGTTTCCGGCGTTTTCTAAAGTTAATGCCCGGGAGCTTCCCTCCTTTTATTAAAAAAATTCTTTTCTGCACTGAGACTGTGTTTGCAAGAGGGGAAGCTTTGCCTCATAGAAACACCCAGGGGGTGGTGTGTAATTGTCCCAGGTTACTGGGGTGGGGGCTCAAGCCAGATCTGTGTTATATTGCTGGAAATGAACCCCAAGATATTGAACCCGGCCCTGGTCCCTGCCAACTCCACTGGCAGAAGGGTTACATAGATATCAACTTGTGACATATAGAAAAGAAGAAGACTCCCCCCAGTGACATGCAGCCACTTCTGGGGTAGGACAGGGCAGCTGAGAAACAGG
>NW_020697868.1:258052-281671 GCF_002925995.2 Terrapene triunguis | reverse complement strand
CCAGCAGGCACAGACAAGGCTTCCTCATGCCAGGGGCCCTTGGCACCGCATTGAGCCCACGCCCCATTCCCTACAGCACAGGCCCATAGAACGGCACAAGAGAATTAGGGTCAGCACCAACTGTGAGAGGAGCCCCTTACTTAAACCGCCATATTGCTCCCTGAAGCTCAGGCCCCAAAGCACCATGGTGGGGTCAGCACTGGCTGTGAGGGGACAATACCCCATAATGAACTTCCCACCCTGCTCCCTGCAACACACATAGTAGTGGAAGAAGTTTACCTGAGCACACAACTCCGGCATCTTCTCCGTGGGTGCAGTTATTGTCTCCCCAAGGACGAGCCCTGCAATCGGAGAGGGCAGCTTCTGTCCCTATGCAGTGAACGTCATCCAGCCAGATACGGTCTGATCCTCGCCCAAATCTAGCCCCTCCTGGGGCTGATAACGCCATCCCACAGCCCAGCTGCCTGCACACGACTCCAGCATTAGTTATGTCCCAGCTCTCATCACACACGGTTCCCCACTGCTGGTTGTGAAGCACCTCGACCCTACCAGCGCAGCGACTCGGGCCTTTAACCAGTCGGAGCTGACCCACTTCTGAAATGCCAGAATCTGCAAAGCTCAAAGGGAATAAACACTCAGGGAGGTTCCTGTGCATCTGATCAGTAGAGATGCTGGGGGATGTAGTCCCTCCCAATGACAGGTCCGAATAACTTCTGCAACTGCCCAAATAAATCTGTTAGTCTTTAAGGTGCCACCGGACTCGTTGTTGTTTTTGTGGATACAGACTAACACAGCTACCCCCTGATACTTGATCCATCTGGGTGTGGGGTCACATGCCCCCCATCCCCACCCCCGAGCTGCTGCGTGGCTTATACCTAGCATGTTCATTCAGCCCTCCCACTATCGGCAGTTACGGGTTGTCTCTGGTGCTGGACCTGTGTTTCTCCAGCAGTGAGGAGATAAGTGAGCATCAACACCAGAAACAGAAAGGCTAGAGGAGGTTCGAGGAAAATGTCATTCTCAGAAAGTGCGGAATACCTGAAACATTTCATTTCAAACTCGGGCGGTCGATTAATCACAGTTAACTCACACGATCAACAGAAAAAAGTGAATCACAATTTAAAAAAATTATTTTAATCTGTAGGGGGCGGCTGCCCCACTCCATGAGGAAAAGGGCTGGGACAGGCCAGAGAGGCTGCACAGACCAGCAGCCAATCAGGGAAGGCCTGTGGAGAGCCAATCAGGGCCAAGGAAGAGGCAGCCAATCAGGGCCGGGCTGGGTCCTATACAAAGGCTGCCTAGCAAAGGAGAAAGCAGTCTCTCTCTGACTAGCAAGGGAGAAGGACTGGGTCCTGAGGAAAGGAGGTAGCACCTTAGACAGAGCAGTGCTGGGCAGGCTCCAGGAAGCAGAGGAGAGCTCCGACCTAGTTACCTGCCAGGCTGCCCCTGCTAAAAAGGGTCGACAAGGTGCACAGGGCCAAAGGGGAAGTGGCCCAGGGAAGATAGATGGACAAGAGGGGAGAGAAGGAGGGCAGAGAGAGGCTGCCACTAGAGGGTCCCTGGATCGGGATCAAGAGTAGCGGGTGGGCCTGGGTCCCCCCCTTACCCCTTTGCACTGCACCTGGCCACGGAGGGGCTAGACTTTGGGGTTGCAGTTGGCCACTGAAGCAGGTGGAAGCCAAAGGCTGTCGTTAACCACCCCCGCCCCCGGAAGGGGGTGAGGGTGGAGTAGTGGGCACTGCCAGAGGGCAGTGTCCTGGAGCGGACACCGCCGAGCGGGGAGCAACGCGGTTCCTAAACCAGCAGAGCAGACCACGGGCGAGAAACCACACTCAGAGTAGCTGACAAGAGCTAATCCCTGGAGCAACCAGCAGGAGGTGCCAGCGGTGGTGAGTCCTGACCCCATCACATAATCACACTGTTAAACAATAGAATTCCAATTGAAATTTATTACATATTTTGGATGTTTTTCTAAGTTTTCAAGCATTTTGATTTCAATTACAACACAGAATACAAAGTGTACTGTGCTCACTAGTTATTATTATTTTGGATTACAAATATTTGCACTGTAAACATGATAAAAGAAATCGTATTTTTCAATTCACCTCATAAAAGTACTGTAGTGCAATCTCTTTCTCGTGTAAGTGCAAAATACAAATGTAGATTTTTTTGTTGCATAATTGCACTTAACAATGTAAAACTTAGAGCCTACACGTCCACTCACTCCTACTTCTTGTTCAGCCAATCGCTAAGACAAACAACTTTGTTTACATATATGGGAGATAATGCTGCCTGCTTCTTATTTTCAGTGTCACCAGAAAGTTAGAAGAGGTGTTCGCATGGCACTTGTGCAGCTGGCATGTTATTTACGTGCTGGATATGCTAACCACTCATATGCCCCTTCATGCTTCAACCACCATGGTGATAACGCTCGTTAAATAAATAATGTATTAATTTAATTTGTGACTGAAATCCTTGGGGGAGAATTGTGTATCTCCTGCTATGTATTGTGTATTGTAATTGAATTCAATATATTTGCAAAATGGAGAAAACATCCCCCCAAAATTAAAATAAATGGTATTCTATTACTGTGCAAAGGCACGATTAATCACGATACATTTTTTTTTTTGTCACTTAACAGCCCTACTCCCCACCAGTGCCATGCAGCCACTTCTGGGGTGGAACAGGGCAGCTGAGAGATCAGGCACAGAAAAGTATGGGCTGTGTAGGAGAGGGAATGAGGAAGAACCCTGTCTCCAGTCACAGCAGTGGGGGATATTACAGGTTCAGAGGTAATTAGCTGAGATGGAAATCACCCGGAGTGGCAGGGGTAGGAAACCCACATAAAGGGATCCCTGAGCATCTGCAGGCTCCATTTGACCCCAAATCCCACAAATGGGATCTACGGTTACCCAGTGCCCCATTGTGCTGTAGTGGGACGGGGGGATCAGAGCGATCAGTGACGGGGAGGGTCTCTCACTGAGGCGCACGTACTGCTCACTGCAGCGCAGGACCTAAGTGATGTACTGGGCACTGGGGACAGCATTGACTTCGAGGACAGAGAGCCCCCTACTGAGCGGCCATCCTACTCCTTGCAGCACAGGCATGTAGAACTATGTGGGGGAAATGGGGTCAGCACTAACACTATGGGAAGAGCGACACTTACTGTGACCCCGAACCGGCTCCCTGCAGTACAGGCCCTTAGCACCATGCTGGGGCACTGGGGTCAGCGCTGACTCAGACAGGAGAGCTGGGTCTGTGCTGAAAGCTTCCCAGCCCGATCCCTGCACCACCCACAGTGACGTGATGGACGAGGGTTACCTGAGCAGTCAACACCAGCATCTTCTCCGTGGGTACAGTTATTGGCTCCCCAAGGCCGAGCCCTGCAATCGGAGAGGGCAACTTCTGTCCCTGTGCAGTTGACATTATTCAGCCAAATATGGTCAGATCCTTGCCCAAAATGAGCCCCAACTGGGGCTGATAACGCTGTCCCACAGCCCAGCTGCCTGCACACGACTCCGGCATCCTGTAAGTCCCAGCTGTCATCACACACGGTTCCCCACTGCTGGTTGTGAAACACCTCGACTCTCCCAACACAGCGACTCAAACCGTTCACCAGTCGCAGCTGAGTCACTTCTGAGATGCTGGAGTCTGCAAACACCCAAGGGAATAAACAGTCAGGGAGGTTCTTGGGCCTCTGATCTCTCCTGTCGCTGGGGAACATAGCGCTTCCCGCCAACGGGTCTGACCGGTCTCTGCACACAGCCACTGCCTGTCAAGGGCTCCCCACCACTGACCAGGCTAATCACTTGGGCAATGTTGAAGTTTTTCCACTCCCCTACCAGCCAGCTGGACTTCAGTCTGATCGACTGCTCCCACTAGAGCACTTAATGAAAAAGATCACCCCCTGCACTGCTGGCAGGAACCTCCTGGGGAGCAGATATACACCCTCACTCCTGGCGCTGGTATTCGCTCCAGTGGGATTCTGTGCAGTGCTGCAGGGCAGACGCTGGCATAAGCATCTTGGTGATTGGGAGCTGAACACAGTCACCCGTGCCATTAGTGGTTGCCTTAGCCTGACATCAGCATCGAATTTACAGGAACCTGCTGCGCACCAGGCTGACAATGGTTCCGACCAGTGCAGAGGCAATGAACACTCCCTACAAGCAGATCGGCCCCCTCCTGAAGCAAACACCTGCCCCTGCAGTTCCTCCTGACTTGCCACGACTGACTTGGCAACATCGTTTTGTGGCAGCCATTGCTGCACTTGTGTCTAGTGCTGCCAGCCCAGATGAATGATGGCAGAGCTTAGCTGACAGCTGTGTCCTCACAGAGGGGCAGCAGCTCTGGGATGGAGAGACTGGCGTGCTGATGAATATCAGAAGCCCTAACTTCTATCTCCCTATTTGCAACCTGGGATGCAGATCCTGGACTAGGCTTAATGGGCCCCTGACTGGACTGGCCAGAGGGACTGCTGCAATGCAGAGATTTGGCTTAGACCGATCTTCTCACTGTGCCTGTGGGGCAGCAATACAGACAGTCATATGTGGTGGAGGAGAGCCACTTCCCAATGTACCCTGGGATAGGGGTTTTGTTCATGGTTTTACCTGTTTCTGGCATTAGTCATCAGGGCCAGCACAACTACAAATGGAGAGAGCCCCTGAGGCTGGGCAGTTACCCTGCTCTGGCCCTGAAAGGGTTAAAAGCCAGCCCTTGGGGAGGCCTGGGGCTGAGAGCCAATGAGTATAGGCTGATTGGGAATGCAGCCACAGCTGGGGCCACGCCCAATTAGGAGACAGCTGGCCCTATAAAAGGGCTCCCTCCAGCTTTGGAGAGAGAATGGCTTTGGAGAGAGAATGACTGGTAGCTCAGGGAGCAGAGCAGAGCAGAGCAGAGCAGAGCAGAGCAGAGCAGAGGAAAGGCAAGGCAAGGCAAGGCAAGGCAAGGCAAGGCAAGGCAAGGCAAGGCAAGAGGAGCTGGGGAGCTCCAGCCTGGCAAATCCCCAGGCTGCAGGCCTAGTTAAAGGCCAAAACAGGTACTGGGGTTGCAGAGGCTGCAGCCCGGGGTGAGGCAGAGGCAACTGGTCCAACCCCCTTGCCAATGATGAGTGGCCTTTTACAGACTGCGGTTTGCCCCAGTGAGCGGGGGCTAGATGATGACTGCAGGAGCCACTAAGGCAAGGTGGGTATAAAGGGTGGGGGTTCCTCTGGGAGGGGAGACCCAGTGTGTGGGGGTACTGCAGTGGGCAGAACCCCAGGATATGGGGCACCAGGGTCCGGCAGGGACACGGGGGCCTGAGGCAAGCGAGATATCAGCCAGTAGAGGGCATTCTAGAGAATGAAGAACTAATTCCCAAGATGACCAGCAGGAGGCACCACGCAGGGCAGTCTAGATTCAATACAGCCCCCTACTGACACCCCCTACCTGCAGCACAGGCCACCTAGCACCGCACTAGGGCACTGGGGCCAGCACTGACTTACTGGGGATAGCATGAGTGTCCCGTACTGAGCCCCCACACCGTTCCCTGCAGCACAGGCCCATAGAACCGCACAGGGGAATTAGGGACAGCACAGACTGAGAGGAGAGCGCCCCCTACAGGAACCGCCATATTGCTCCCTGAAGCACAGGCCCCAAGCACCATGCTGGGGTCAGCAGTGACTGTGAGGGGACAATGCCCCATAATGAGCTTCCCACCCTCCTCCCTGCAACATTCATGGTGGCAGACGAAGGTTACCTGAACACACAACACCGGCATCTTCTCCATGGTTACAGTTATTGTCTCCCCAAGGCTGAGCCCTGCAATCGAAGAGGGCAGCTTCTGTCCCTTTGCAGATGACGTCATCCAGCCATATACGGTCAGATCCTTGCCCAAATCGAGCTTTCCTAGGGGCCGATAACGCCGTCCCACAGCCCAGCTGCCTGCACACGACTCCAGCCTCAGTTATGTCCCAGCCGTCATGACACACGGTTCCCCACTGCTGGTTGTGAAGCACCTCGACTCTCCCAGCACAGCGACTTGGGCCATTCACCAGTCGGAGCTGATCCACTTCTGAAATTCCTAAGTCTGCAAAGCCCCAAGGGAGTAAACACTCAGGGAGGTTCCTGTACATCTGATGACTAGTGATGCTGGGGGATGTAGTCCCTCCCAATGACAGGTCTGAATAACCTCTGCAACTGCCTATTTGGGGTTCATTCCCCGTCAATTTATTGCAGTTAACTCATGCAATCAACTCAAAAAATTAAGCATGATTAAAAAAATTAATCACTATTAATCGCAGTTTTAATCACACTGTTAAATAATAGAATACCAATTGAAATAAATTAAATATTTTGGATGTTTTTCTATGTTTTCAAATATATTGATTTCAATTACAACTCAGAATACAATGTGTACAGTTCTCATTTTATATTATTACAGTTAAGGTTGTTTTATCCGGCATGTTGGGGTAATGCTGAGGGGGGTGTTCTGGTAAATGAAAAATGCCGGTTGGGAAGGAGTGCAGGGCTGGGGGTTGGGGCACGGGAGGGGGTGTGGAGCACGGGCTCTGGGAGGAAGTTTGGGTGCAGGAGGGGGCTCGGGGCAGGCTGTTGGGGCGTGGGATAGGGTGCAGGGTGCCAGACTCATCGGACAGCGCCCCACAAGCAGCAACTTGTCCTGGCTTCTCTTAGGCAGAGGCGAAGCAGGGGGCTTGGCACCCTCCCTCCGCCCACAGGCGCCGCCCCCGCAGCTCCCATTGGCCATGGTTCCCAGCCAATGGGAGCTGTGCAGCTGGCACTGGAGGGGAAGCACGCAGAGCAGCCTGTTGCACCTCCTCCACTTAGGAGCAGCTGGAGCCCGGGAAAAGTCGCCACTTGCGGGGAGCCATCCGAGGTGCGTGGCCCCCGGATCCAACACCCTGCACCCCCTCCCGTGTACTAAGCCCACTCCCACATTCAAAGTCCCTTCCAGAGTCCTTGCTCTGCACCCCCTCCTGCACCCCAACCCCTTCCGGCCCCGCGCCAACCGGACTATAAACCAGCATTTCATTGAAGATCAGAAATGCCAATTTATAGAGCTTTCCAGTTGGTGTAGCGTCGGATAAAACAGCTTTTACTGTATTTTGGATTACATATATTACCACTGTTAAATGGTAAAAAAATAGTATTTTTCAATTCACCTTATACAAGTACTGTAGTGCAATCTCTTTATTATGAAAGTGCAACTTACAAATGTAGATTTTTTTTGTTACATGACTGCACTCAGAAAAAAAAAACGTAGAGCCTACACATTCTCTCAGTCTTACTTCTTGTTCAGCCAATTGCTCAGAGAAACAAGTTTGTTTACATTTACAGGAAACAATCCTGCCTGCTTCTTATTTGCAACGTGACCCGAAAGTGAGAAGAGGCATTCGCCTGGCACTTTTGCAGGTGGCACTGCAAGATATTTACGTGCCACATGTGCTAAATATTCATATGCCTCTTCACGCTTCGGCCACCATTCCAGACGACATGCTTCCATGCTGATGAAGCATGCTGGTGAAGCACTGGAATGGGTGACCTAGGGATTTGGTGGAATCTCCATCCATAGAGGTTTTTAAGGCCCGGCTTGACAAAGCCTTGGCTGGGATGATTTAGTTGGTGTTGGTCCTGCTTTGAGCAGGGAATTGGACTAAATGACCTCCTGAGGTCTCTTCCAAACCTAATATTCTATGATTCTATAATGCTCATTAAAAAAGTAATGTGTTAATTTAATTTGTAACTGAAATCCTTGTAGGGAAAATTGTGTATCTCCTGCTATGTATTTTACCTGCCTTCGGCCATATCTTTCATGTTACAGTAGTCTAGGATGATGACCTAGCACATGTTGTTTGTTTTAAGAACACCTTCACTGCAGATTTGACAAAATACAAAGAAGTACCAATGAGAGATTTCTAAAGCTAGCTACAGCACTCAACCCAAGGTTTAAGAATCTGAAGCACCTTCCAAAATCTGAGAGGCACGAGGTGTGGAGCAGGCTTTCAGAAGTCTTAAAAGAGCAACACTCCAATGCAGAAACTACAGAACCTGAACCACCAAAAAAGAAAATCAAACTTCCCCTGGTGGCATCTGACTCAGATGATGAAAATGAACATTTGTCAGTCTACACTGCTTTGGATCGTTATCGAGCAGAACCCATCATCATCATGGACACATGTCCTCTGGAATAGTGGTCAAAGCATGAAGGGACATATGAATTTTTTAGCGGATCTGGCACGTAAATATTTTGCAACACCGGCTACAACAGTGCCATGTGAATGCCTGTTCTCACTTTCAGGTAACATTATAACAAGAATTGTCTGAGCGATTGGCTGAATGAGATGTAGGACTGAATGGACTTGTAGGATCTAAAATTTTACATTGTTTTATTTTTGATTGCAGTTATTATTTGTAAATAATTCTACGTTTGTAAGTTCAATTTCTCTGATAAAGAGCTGGCACTACAGTACTTATATGAGGTGAATTGAAAATACTATTTCTTTTGTTTCTTTTTCACAAATATTTGTACTTAAATGTAAAGTGAGCACTGTACACTTTGAATTCTGAGTTGTAATTGAAATCAAAGTAGAAAATGTAGAAAACATCCAAAAAATTTGAAATAAAGGGTTTTCTCTTATTGTGTAGTGGAGCAATTAATTGCACGATTAATCATGATTAATCTTTAATCTCACAATTAATCAAAATTAATTTTTTAATAACTTGACAACCCTACTCCCCACCAGTACCATGCAGCCACCTGTGGGGTGGAACAGGGTAGATGAGAGACAGAGCACAGAAACTCATGGGCTGTGTAGGAGAGGAAGTGAGGAAGAACCCTGTCTCCAGTCACAGCTGTCGGGGATGTTACAGGTTCAGGGGTAATTAGTTGAGAATGTAAATCACCCGGAGTGACAGTGATAGGAACCCACTCTTCATAAAGGGGTCCCTGAGTGGCTGCAAGATCCATTCAACCCCGAATCCCACAAATGGGATCTATGGTTACCCAGCACCCCATTTTGCTGTAGCAGGGCAGGGGAATCAGAGTGATCAGCGACGGGGAGGGTCTCTCACAGAGGTGCACGGACTGTTCCCTGCAGTGCAGGCCCTAAGTGCTGTGCTTGGGCACTGGGGACAGCACTGACTTCGAGGGGAGCACACCCCCTACTGAGCCCCCATCCTGCTCCCTGCAGCACAGCCATGTAGAACTGTGTGGGGGAAAATGGGGTCAGCACTGACACCATGGGAAGAGCGAGTTACTGTGACCCCGAACCGGCTCCCTGCAGTACAGGCCCTTAGAACCATTCCGGGGCACTGGGGTCAGCGCTGACTCAGACAGGAGAGCTGGGTCTGTGCTGAAAGCTTCCCAGCCCAATCTCTGCAGCACTGACAGTGATGTGATGGATGAAGGTTACCTGAGCACTCAACTCCAGCATCTTCTCCATGGGTACAGTTATTCTCTCCCACAGGCCGAGCCCTGCATTGGGTGAGGGTAACTTCTGTCCCTGTGCAGTTGACGTCAGCCAGCCAGATAGGTTCAGATCCTTGCCCAAAGTGAGCCCTGGTGGGGGCTGATAGCACCATCCCGCAGCCCAGCTGCCTGCACACGACTCCAGCATCCTGTAAGTCCCAGCTGTTATCACACACGGTTCCCCACTTCCTGTTATGAAATACTTCAACTCTCCCAGTGCAGCGACTCGAACCGTTCACCAGTCGGAGCGGAGCCACTTCTGAGATTTTGGAAGCTGCAAACACCCAAGGCAATAAATACTGAGGGAGGTTCCTGTGTATCTGATCTCTCCTGTTTCTGGGGAATGTAGCATCTCCTGCTGACTGGTCTGACCAGTCTCTGCACACAACCACTGCCTGTCAAGTTCTCCCCACCACTGACCAGGCTAATCACTTGGGCAATGTTGAAGTTTGTACACCCCCCTACCAGCCAGTTCTCACCTAGTTAGGCTGTCACTTAATTAGGCAGACCGGACTGCAGTCTGTCCTACTGCTCCCATTAGAACAAAATGAAAAAGATCACCCCCTGCATTGCCTTGATGCAGAAGCTGGCGGAAAACTCCTGGGAACCAGATTTACACCCTCACTTCTGGAGCGGATATTCTCTCCAGTGCTATACTGTGCAGTGCTGCGGGGCAGACGCTGGCATAAGCATCTTGATGATTGGGAGCTGAACAGTCACCCGTGTCATTAGTGGTTGCCTTAGCCTGACATCAGCATCGAAATTACATGTGTTGGCTCCATAGCTCCCTGAAAACGTCACCCAGAGTCCATCCCCCTTAGAACTGCCTGGAGCACAGGGACGCCTGGCAGGAACCTGCTGCGCACCAGGCTGACAATGGTTCTGACCAGTGCAGAGGCAATGCACACTTCCTACAAGCAGATCGGCCCCCTCCTGAAGCAAACACCTGCCCCTGCGGTTCCTCCTGACTTGTCACGACTGACTTGGCAACATCGTTTTGTGGCAGCCATTGCTGCACTCGTGTCTAGTGCTGCCAGCCCAGAACCAGTCTCAGATGAATGATGGCAGAGCTGGGCCGACAGCTGTGTCCCCACAGAGGGGCGGCAACTCTGGGATACAGAGACTGGCGTGCTGATGGATTTCAGAAGCCCTAACTTCTATCTGCCTATTTTCAACCTGAGATGAAGATCCTGGACTAATCTTAACAAGCCCCTGACTGGCCTGGCCAGAGGAATTGATACAGTGCAGAGATTTGAGTAAGCCCGATCTTCTCACTGTGCCTGTGGGGCAGCAATAGAGATAGTCACACACGAGGTGGAGGAGAGCCCCGTTGGAAGACTGGATCTTGAGGATGTAAACAAGGTGGGAATGAGCTCTCCCCTGACAGCTAGTGATGAGCTGGGGAGGGGGAAAGGCTTCAGGACCAGACTGTGTTTATATAAACACACCCACTCTGCCTAGTATCCAGCAGACAGAGCTGTGTTGGCTGGTGCTGGGTTACAAATCACTGCAGTACTTGAATGCAGGGGTAGTGAAATGTTGTTGTCCTGATTGTCTGAGTAAAGGCAGCAGAACTTTGCTTAGCCTGCCCTGACTGAGGAGGTCACCCACAACTGAACTGAACTCACTAACCAGGGGGCTCAGACACCAGACACATATCAATGGTGAGAGGGGGTGGAGATGGGTGTTCCTGCTGACGGGTGTGGGCTCCGTGTAAGAGATCTAAGCATGGTTTAATCTGCCTCTCACCACTCTTCAGATAGAGTTATTAACACTCCATTAAGACTCTTTTTTTTAAGTGATCACTAGAGCTGTGAGACAGTGTTTCTGCCCAGCCTGCTTCAGCACTGAGGTTTCCCCACTAAGAGCTGACAGTCACTGAGAGCTGGTTGGAGCCTCAGGAGAGCGACCTACAGAGGTTACAGTAGAGAGGCCGGGAGCAGCAGAAGGTGAGGTCCAGCAGAGTGGTGAGTGGCTAGTGGGTGGCATGTGAGGTCTCTACCAAAAGGCAGCAGCCCGCTGGTCGACCTAACGGGGGCAAGATATTTGTATGGGACATAATTGAAGAGAGATGTAAAATGTAGAATACGACACTCCAGAAGTGCTGAAGTGAAGCTTGTCACCAGCGCCATGGCAATCCCTTCGGCTGAGCCAATCAGCACATAGAACAAAGTACAGCCATGGAGACAGGCTATATTCACTGTCTGGGCCCAGTGGGGGTCTGAGAATTTACAAAGACAAAGGACCTTTGCACAAGTCTCTGAAGAGAGACCTCCTCCGGGAAGAGACAATGGTCTGTACCTACAAAGAAAGAGGAGAGGGGACAAGAGCTCCCTTTCACCCAGGAGGCGGCTGACAGCTTTTGTCTCAGGAACAGGAGATCACAGCCAAGCCTGGAGTAAAACCCTGGAAGGACTCTGGGGTGAGCATTGCTCTACCAGACAGAAAAGTATCTCATTCAACGAGTCTAGGCTCTAGTCTACGTGGTATGATTTTATTGGCCATGAAACCATTTCTTTCCAACCCTTCTCCTTGCTACCCATTGAATCTCTACACTCTGTGAAATCACTTGTCCTTCTTGTCACTATGAAGGGATCTAAGGCTGTGCGTTGATTGGGGCAGTGATGGGAGGTGGAGCTGGTCAGCTAGGGGCCCTGTTCCTTTGGGAGCAGCGGATCTGTCACTGCTTTGAGTGCCCAGTGGGGCAGGGGCTGGGTGATGCAGGGAGACAGGTGGAGGGCTGGGGGTGGAATGTGCCTATTGCCAACCTGGAGAGAGGCCACCCCATGAGGCCTCAAGGACATGGCCTGTGTGGCCTGTGGCCAGGAGAGTCAGGGAGCTGAACCCCAGTAGGCACAGACCAGGCTTTCTCATGCCAGGGGCCTATGGCACCACACTGGGGCATTGGTGTCAGCACAACTGCAAGGGGAAAGCACCCCGCACTGACAGGGCTGGCTTTAGGCCAATTCAGCCGATTCGGCTGAATTGGGCCCCGCGCTAAGAGGGCCCCGCACCACAGCTCTCCACCCCGCCCCCAGCTCACTTCCCCCTCCTCCCCTCCCCTGAATGCTCCGCCCCCTGCTCCTCCCGCTCCCCTGCTTCCCGCGAATCAGAGGTTCACGGGAAGTCTGAAAAGAAGCAGGGGCAGGCAGGCAGCACCAGATAAGCTGGGGTGGCGGAGGGCACGAGAAGGGCTCCGGGGAGGCACGGCCCATTCTCGCCCCGGTTCCAGCCGAGAGTGCCAGCCCCAGCGGCTCCGGCCCGGCTCGGCTCCAGCCCGGCCCCCGCGGTACGGCTCGGGTCCAGCCCGGCCCCCTCGGCTCGGGTCCGGCCCGGCCTGGCCCCTGCGGCTCAGGTCCGGCTCGGGTCCGGCCTGGCCCCCATGGCTCGGGTCCGGCACGGCCCCTGTGGCACGGCGCAGCTCGGGTCTGGCCCGGCCCCTGCGGCGCGGCGCAGCGCGGCTCGGGTCCGGCCCAGCCCCCTCGGCTCGGGTCCAGCTCAGCGCGGGCCTGGCCCCTGCGGCTCGGGTCCGGCCCGGCCCCCATGGCTCGGGTCCAGCACGGCCCCCGTGGCACGGCGCAGCTCGGGTCTGGCCCGGCCCCTGCGGCGCAGCGCGGCTTGGGTCCGGCCCGGCCCCCGCGGCTCGGGTCCGGCCCAGCCGGTGACTGGCCCCGGGCCGGACCCAAGCCCGGCAACCCCGGCAGGAGCGCGGCTCGTTTCCTGGGGGCGGGGCTTGCCACATGCCCCACCCCCAGGAATCGGGCCCCACTCTTTCTAAAGCTGGCCCTGCGTACTGACACCTCGTCCCCCTACCTTCAGCACAAGCCCCTTGTCACCGCACTAGGGCACTGGCGCCAGCACTGACTTCAAGGGGAGAGCGCCCCCTACAGAGCCCTCACCCTGCTCCCTGCAACACAGGCCCATAGAACCGCTCAGGAGAATTAGGGTCAGCACAGACTGAGAGGAGAGTGCCCCGTACTGGAACCACCATATTGCTGCCTGAAGCACAGGCCCCAAGCACCATGCTGGGGTCAGCACTAGGGTTACCATTAGTCCAGATTCTCCCGGACATGTCCGGCTTTTTAGGTTAAAAATAGCGTCCGGAGGGGAATTTGTTAATATATTAAAATGCCCGGCATTCTCCCCCCCCCTGCAGAGCACGGCGCGGGTGATAGGGCGGCCAGCTGGATTGAGCCACTCGCATGGTGCTCCAGCAGCCAGAGCCTCTCCTCCGCTTCCCCCTCCTCCTCTCCACTGCAGCTTAAAATCACTGGCCAGGTGGCTTCCGGCAGCTCTAGAGCTCCTCCCTCCTCCTCCTCCTCCCCCGCCCCTGCTGCCCAGCGTGCCGCTCCCTGGGGAGAGCCGGGGCACGGCTGTTCTAACCTGCTTTTGCAGGGGGGAGAGAACCGCCCCACAGCAGAGAAAACAGAGAGTTTAGCTCCTGTCTGGAACCCAGGTGTCCGTTTCCTCATGGGGCGCTGGTCACGCCCTCGCTGGAACGGAGCGGGGGCAGGGGGAGGGTGACTGCGGGGTACATGACCGATGGAAAGGACGCCTGGCAGCAGTAGCCGTGCCCAGCCTGGTGCTGGGCGCTGGGGGATAGATTTTGGGGATGATTTAAAAAAATAAAGCCCCAGACAGAAGATGGTTAGAGGCCTTGGGGGGTCCCCCCATTAATGTCTTCTGAAGTCTCCCCACCCCCAGGCCCTCTGAGCCAGTTGTGGCTATGTCCAGATGCCACCTGGAGTGTGCTGCGGAGCGGCACGGGTAAGGGAGCCAGGGGGTTGGAGAACTGGCAGGTGGGTTCTGGAGGGGGCAGTCAAGGGACAGGGAGTAGGGGAGGTTGGATGGGTTGGAGCTTCTGGGGGGGGCCTGTCAGAGGGCAGGGGTGTGGAGAGTGGTCGGAGCAGTCAGGGGACAGGGAGCAGTGGGGGTAGATGGGTTGGGGGTTCTCCGGGGGGCAGTCAGGGGACAGGGAGTGGTTGGATGGGTGTGGGAGTCCCGGGGATCTGTCTGGGGGCAGGGGTGTGGATAAGGGTCGGGGCAGTCAGGGGACAGGTAGGGGGTAAGGTCCTAGGGGGGCAGTTAGGGGCAGGGGTCCCAGGAGGGGGCAGTCAGGGGACAAGGAGCGGGGGGATTGGGGATTCTGAGGGGGGCAGTCAGGGAGCGGGAAGTGGGAGGGAGTGGATGGGGCAGGGTGGGGGCGGGGCAAGGGCGGGGCTAGGGCGGGGCTCCCCCCGTCCTCTTTTTTGATTGTTGAAATATGGTAACCCTAGTCAGCACTGGCTGTGAGGGGACAATGGCCTGCAGTGAGCTTCCCACCTTCCTCCAAGTAACACGCAGGGTGGTACATGAGAGTTACCTGAGCACACAACACCGGCATCTTGTCCATGGTTACAGTAACTGTCTCCCCAAAGCCGAGCCCTGCATTCGGAGAGGGCAACTTCTGTCCCTGAGCAGTGAACGTCAGCCAGCCAGATACGATCTGATCCTCGCCCAAATCGAGCCTCTCGTGGGGCTGATAACGCTGTCCCACAGCCCAGCTGCCTGCACACGACTCCAGCATCCTGTAAGTCCCAGCGGTCATCACACACGGTTCCCCACTTCTGGTTGTAAAGCATCTCGACTCTCCCAGCGCAGTGATTCGGGCCGTTCACCAGTCGGAGCTGAGCCACTTCTGAAATGCCAGAATCTGTAAAGCCCAAAGGGAATAATCACTCAGGGAGATTCCTGTGCATCTGATCACTAATGATGATGGGGAATGTAGAGCCTCTCACTGGCAGGTCTGAACAGCCTCCACACACAGCTACCACCTATCAGGGTTTCAATTCCCACCACTAATATGCAGCCACCATAGGGGTACAGCTGAGAAACAGGCGAGGGAAATCTGGCCCAGTCATTTAGGCAGGACATGGGAAAGAATTCTGTATCCAGTCACAACGGTGCCAAATGTTAAAGGTTCATGGCTCATCAGCTAAGATGCTAATTGGCCGGGGCAATGGGTTTAGGAGCCTGATGCTTGACAGAGTGACCCAGGGTCCCTACTCCTTGGGAATGGCTGCAAGCTCCATCTGGAAATGAATCTGATCAGCGGGATTCATTGATCCCAAGGTGCCCACTGTGACCACCTAGTCTGACCTCCTGTGTAGCACAGGCCAGAGACCTGCCCCAGAGTAATTCCTAGGGCAGATCTTTCAGACACATCCAATCCTCATTTAAAAATTGCCAGTGAGGGAGGATCCCCCACAGCCCTTGGTAAACTGTTCCAACAGTTAATAATCCTCATCAATACAAATTTGCACTTTATCTGTAATCTAAATTTGTCTCTCTTCAACTGTGAACCATCAGATCTTTTTAATCACTTGCCTGTTAGATTGAAGAATCCTTTATTATCACATTTCTGTTTCCCATGATGGTAATTATAGACTGTGCTCAAGTGACCCCTTCACCTTCTCTTTGTTAAACTAAACAGATTGAGCCCCTTGCATCTATCACCACAAGGCAGGTTTTCTAATCCTTTGATCATTCTCATGGCTCTTCTCTGAACCTTCTTAAATATATCAGCATAGTTCTTGAATTGTGGGCACCAGAACTGGATGTGACATTCTATACCTTGTGGGAGCGCCCTGTAACCCCCATATTCCTCATTTACATATAATTGTGATATTGCATATAAAGTAGGCCATGTGAGGTATCATGGGAAAGGTTATGATCTGCTGAAAGCCATTGTTCTATCTAAATATGTGTATCATTAATGCATATAATATTATAAGAAATTAGTTGTATAGTTTTCACTAAAATATGCTGTGGGTTTGGGAAGCACCCAGATACTAGCTCTCCAGAGACGATGACAAGAGAGCTAACAAACGCCCAGGTGGATGTCCAACAACCATCAACAGCCATTATCCAGCAACGGAGTTACAATTCAGAGACTCATCTGCATAAGACCACACCCGGGAAATTGCTCAACCTTGCCTGGGGACTCAGCAATGCCCACCAGACATGCCTGGACTTGTGTTCTCCAAGCACATAGAACTAAGGGTATAAAACAGAACACAGGGAGCCCATGCTTGGCCTTTTCTCCCCCGCCCCCCACCTATGTTGCAAGTAACAAGGACACTCAGAAGACTGAAGACTCCAACAGAGAAGACTGGCCCAGATTTCAAGGGTGAAATCTACGTACAATGAACTGCAATATCCAGTGGGGTGAGAAAAACTGCTTAACCTAGATATTGCCCAGTCTAATAGGGTTGAGAGTTTAGACTGTGTGCTTATATTTTATTTTATTTTGGTAACGAACTCTGATTTTTTGCTTATCACTTATAATCAATTAAAATCTATCTTTTGTAATCAATAAATTTGTTTAACTACACCTCTACCCCGATATAACGCTGTCCTCGGGAGCCAAAAAGTCTTACTGCATTATAGGTGAAACTGCATTATCTCGAACTTGCTTTGATCCACCGGAGTGCGCAGCCCCCCCCCCCACCCCGAATGCTGCTTTACCGCGTTATATCCGAATTCGTGTTATATTGGGTCACGTTATATCGGGGTAGAGGTGTATTTATCTTTACCACTAAGTTTGCCTGAAGTGTTTGGTAAATCTGCTCAGATTTACAAAGGCTGGAGTATATCCACTTTCCATTGATGAAGTGGTGAACCAATTAATAAATTTGCACTTCTTTTCTTGAGCAGTACAAGATGGTATATTCCTGAGGTACAAGGCTGGGAGCTGGGGGGATTGGGCTGGTACCTTTCTCAGTGTGATTCATGAGTGGCTCTGGGAGCATTCATGCAATCTATCTGGGTGTGGGGGCTCCACATGCGGTTGTGCTGAGTGATCACAGTGCCTGGAGGGGTTTGCTGCTTGTCACTAGCAAAGCATTGTGTGAGACAGCCCAGGCTGGAGAGAGTTAAGGGGACACAATGGTCCCACAGTCCCAGGTTGCACCCCGAGGATCCCGTCACACTTGACACAGGATTCCAGCAGCGTTCGCACCAGTGCAAACTATAGAGGTAAAATACCTCTCTACAGCTACTCAAGATTCCCCTGTGTATGCATTCCAGTATTGCATTAGTCCTTCTGGTCACAGTATCACTCTGGGAGCTCCTTTTCATCTGATTATCCACCCCCCACCCCCAAATCTTTCTCAGAGTCACTGCTTCCCAGGAGAGAGTCCCCATTCCTGTAAATATGGCCTGTGTTCTGTGTTCCTAGATGTATAATTTTACATTTGGTCATATTAAAAGGCATCTTGTTTGCTTGTACCCAGCTTACCTAGCTATTCAGATCACTCTGTGTCACTGACCTGTCCTGTTCTCTATTTACTAGTCTCCCACTTTTTGTGTCATCTGCAAACTTTCTGACTGATGTTTTTATGTTTTCTTCCAATTCATTGATAAAAATGATAGATAGCGTAAAGACAAGCAGTGATGCTGCAGGGCCCCAGTCAAAACACATTTCCCAATGATGATTCTCCATTCCCAATTACATTTTGAGACCAGTAAGTTGTTCAGTTTTTAATCCGTTTAATGTGTGACACATTGATTTTGCATCGTTCTTGTGCGGTGCCAAGTCGAATGCCTTACAGAAATCTGGAGAAACAAGGTGGGTGAGGTAATATCTTTCATTGGCCCAGCTTCAGTTGGTGAGACTGACAAGCTTTGGAGCTCACACAGAGCTCTTCTTCAGGTCTGGGCTCTGTGTGGTTGGAAAGCTTGTCTCTCTCACCAAGAGAAGTTGGTCCAATAAAAGACATTACCTCACCCACCTTGTCTCTCTCGTATCCTGGGACCAACATAGCTGCAACTACACTGCATACAAAAATGGCAGATGTCTAAGCAGAGCACATTCAGGGCTATGCCCTTAAGCAACCAAACCTCTCATCTCATCAAAATAAGATGAGGGAAAAGCAGTGGACGTGTTATTCCTTGACTTTAGCAAAGCTTTTGATACGGTCTCCCACAGTATTCTTGCCAGCAAGTTAAAGAAGTATGGGCTGGATGAATGGACTATAAGGTGGTGTGACAAAGTTCCTCCTCTACCTTGGTGGGTCCTCCGCTTATTGGCCGATTTTGCTCGCCTCAGAGATTCACAGTAGCCCTCAGTTTGGCCACTTTCGTGGCTCAAATCTGCCATTCACTCAGATAACCTCATCACTGGCCAGCATGGGGAAAAAAGAGTAAGAACAATCTTCACAGTTTCTGCTTCTCTACCATGTGAGTCGGGGAACAGCCCAGAGACCTTCCCCTCTGGTGGAACCTCCTGTGTTGGATCAGGAGTTGGAAGGTTTGGGGGGAACCTGGGCCCACCCTCGACCCCGGGTTACATCCCAGGGCCCTGTGGACTGCAGCTGTCTAGAGTGCCTTCTGGAACAGCTGCACGACAGCTACAATTCCCTGGGCTACTTCCCCATGGTCTCCTCCCAACACTTTCTTTGTCCTCACCACAGGACCTTCCTCCTGATGTCTGTTAATGCTTGTACTCCTCAGACCTCCAGCAGCACATCCTCTCACTCCCAGCTCCTTATGCACACCTCACTAACTGGAGTGAAAGCCTTTTTAAACCAGGTGTCCTGATTAGCTTTAATTAATTCTAGCAGCTTCCCAATTGGCTACAGGTGTCCTAATTAGCCTGCCTGCCTTAATTAGTTCTAGAAAGTTCCTGAGTTTTCTGGAATAGTCCCTGTTATCTTACCCAGGGAAAAGGGACCTGCTTAACCTGGAACTAATGTATCTACCTTCGACCACTTTCTTGTAGCCATTTGGCCTGACCCTGTCACGGTGGATAGAAAACTGGGTAGATTGTCGGGCTCAACGGGTAGTGATCAATGGCTCCATGTCTAGTTGGCAGCCGGTATCATGCAGAGTGCCCCAAGGGTCGGTACTGGGGCCGGTTTTGTTCAATACCTTCATTAATGATCTGGAGGATGGCGTGGATTGCACTCAGCAAGTTTGCAGATGACACTAAACTAGGAGGAGTGGTAGATACGCTGGAGGGTAGGGATAGGATACCGAGGGATCTAGACAAATTGGAGGATTGGTCCAAAAGAAATCTGATGAGGTTCAAAAAGAACAAGTGCAGAGTCCTGCACTTAGGATGGAAGAATCCCATGCACTGCTACATACTAGGGACCAAGTGGCTAGGCAGCAGTTCTACAGAAAAGGACGTAGGGGTTACAGTGGACGAGAAACTGGATATGAGTCAACAGTGTGCCCTTGTTGCCAAGAAGGATAACGGCATTTTGGTATAAGTAGGGGCATAGCCAGCAGATCAAGGGACGTGATCATTCCCCCCTATTCAACATTGGTGAGGCCTCATCTGGAGTACTGTGTCCAGTTTTGGGCCCCACACTACAAAAAGGATGTGGGAAAATTGGAAACACTCCAGCAGAGGACAACAAAATGATTCAGGGGCTGGAGCACATGACTTATGAGGAGAGCTGGGATTGTTTAGTCTGCAGAAGAGAAGAACAAGGGGGAATTTGATAGCTGCTTTCAACTACCTGAAAGGGGGTTCCAAAGAGGATGGATCTAGACTGTTCTGAATGGTAGCAGATGAGAGAACAAGCAGTAATGGTCTCAAGTTGCAGTGGGGGAGGTTTAGGTTGGATATTAGGAAAAACTTTTTCACTAGGAGGGTGGTGAAGCACGGGAATGGATTACCTAGGAAGGTGGTGGAATCTCCTTCCTTAGAGGTTTTTAAGGTCAGGCTTGACAAAGCCCTGGCTGGGATGATTTAGTTGGTGTTGGTCCTGCTTTGAGCAGGGGGTAGGACTAGATGACCTCCTGAGGTCCCTTCCAACTCTGATATTCTATGATTCTGTAGCGGGGTGGTTACCCCATTCCTTCCTGGCAGAGGGCTGCAGCTCTAAAAGCTGGGCTGATTGGGGAAGTAGCCACAGCTGGGCCATGCCCCAATCAGCCCACAGCTGGCTTGTATAAAAAGGCTGGGAGCCAGGCGCTCAGCAGTCTCTCTCTGTCTTCAGAGGGAGAAGGGCCTGGCTGCAGTGAGCTAGAGACAGAGTACCTGAGTGGAGCAGGGCTGGGAACATGCTGAGGAGCTGGGGAGCTCCAGCCTGGATAGCCCCAGGCAGCGGCCTAGTAGGAGGCCAAGGGGTACTGGAGGCTGCAGAGGGCAGCCCATAGGTAGGCCAAGGCAGCAGGTCAAAACCCAACCTTACCTGTGGCCTATACTGCAGTCTGCCCCAGGGAGCGGGGTCTAGTTGGTGACTGGCAGTGGCCTTATTCTGAGGTGAGGTAGGGATAGTGGGTGGGGGTTCCCCAGGGAAGGGAGACCCTAGTACTGTGGGGTGTACTGCCAGGGGGCAGCACCCCAGATAAAAGGGCACCGGGGTCCGGGAGGGACATGGGGCCAGAGGACAGGTGGATCACTGGCCTGCAGGGGGCGCTCCAGGATGCTGGAAGAGCTAATTCCCAGAAGTGACCAGCAGGAGGTTCCGCAGGGGTGAGTCCGCTCCTCTACAGATTCTAAGACACCAAGTGAGTCTGACTAGAACTCAATGGTCACTGAGCGCCCATAGTGCTGTAGTTGGGTGTGGGGATCAGAGTGAGCAGAGGTGGGAGAGGGGCTCTCACAGTGAGGTACACACCTCAGCCTGCAGCACGGTGGGGCATTGGGGTCAGCACTGACTCTGAGACAGGGCAGCCGCCTCCTGTGGTCCCCAAACTGCTCCCTGCAGCAAGGCCCTTAGACACGACCTGGGGCTTTGTGGTAACGCAGGAGTCTGCAGGGAGAGCAGGCTCTGCTGAGCCCCAGCACAGCATTTTGCATCAGGGTCAGAACTCACTGTGAGGGGAGAGCGCCCCAGTGAGTCCCTGAACTGCTTCTCACAGCACTCACAAGGGCATGAGGAAGGAGGGTTACCTGAGCACACAACACCGGCATCTTCTCCGTGGTTACAGTCATGGTCTCCCCAAGGCTTAGCCCTGCATTCGGAGAGGGCAGCTTCAGTCCCAGTGCAGGTAACCTCATCCAGCCAAATTGGGCCAGATCCTTGTCCAAATCGAGCCCAGCCTGGGGCTGATAACGCTGTGCCACAGCCCAGCTGCCTGCACACGACTCCAGCATCAGTTAAGTCCCAGCTGTCATCACACACTGTTCCCCACTGATGGTTATGAAGCACCTCAACTGTCCCAGCACAGCGATTGAGGCCGTTCACCAGTTGGAGAGGACCTGGGTCTGGAATGACCGAGTCTGCAAATGCAATAAACACTCAAGGAGATTCCTGTGCATCTGATCACAAGTGATGCTGATGAATGTATCTCCTACCACTGATGGGTGTGACTGGCCTCCTCACACAGCCACTGCATGTCAAGGGCTCAGTCCCCACCACTGACATGCTGCCACTTCTGGGGTGGCACAGGGCAGCTGAGAGTCAGGGCACAGAAATATGATGACTGTACAGATAGGAAGTTGCGGGAAATGTTGTGTCCAGTCAGAGCTGTGGGGGATGTTACAGGTTCAGGACTAATTGTCGGTGGTGCAAATTGTCCAGCATGGCTGAGTTAGGAGCCCAACTCTTGTCAAAGTGACCCCGGGTTTCTAGTCCCCAGGAGCGACTGAAAGCTCTGTTTGACACCAAGTCCCAGAGCTGGGATCCATGCTTCCCCAGCGCCGCATTGTGCCAGGGAGGGCTGGGGATGAGAGCGATCAGAGTGGGGAGAGGGCTTCTCACTGTGCCCCACACACCACCCTCTGCAGCGCGTGCTCCCGAGCTCTGCTCTGGGGGATTGAAATCATCACTGACTGTGAGACGAAAGAACTCTTGGCTGAGACCCATACCCTGCAGCACAGACCTTTTGTCAGCCAGCAGGAGGACTGGGGTCAGCCCAGACTGCTAGGGGAGAGTGCCTCCTACTGTGTTCCTAACCTGCTCCCTTCAGTACAGGCCCATAGTGCAGCGCTGGGGCACAGGAACTCAGACGGTGAACCAGGGGCTGGGCTGAAAGCTTCCTAATCCACTCCCTGCAGCACCCACCATGGCATGAGAGATGAGGGTTACCTGAGCACTCAACACCAGCATCTTCCATGTGGTTACAGTTATTCTCTCCCCAAGGCCTAGCCCTGCATTCAGAGAGGGCGGCTTCTGTCCCTGTGCAGTTAACCTCATCCAGCCAGATACGGTCAGTTCCCTGTCCAAAACGAGACCCACGTGGGGCTGATAACGCCGTCCCACAGCCCAGCTGCCTGCACACAACTCTGGCCTCAGTTAAATCCCAGCTGTCATCACACACGGTTCCCCACTGCTGGTTGTGAAGCACCTCGACTCTCCCAGCGCAGCGACTCGGGCCGTTCACCAGTCGGAGCTGAGTTAGTTCTGGGATGCCTGAGTCTGGAAATACCCCAAGGGGATAAACACTCAGGGATGGGCTAGAGGAAAGGAATATGGGGCTTTTCCCCTATAGTTTACTCTGTCTCCCATTCAGTCCCAGTGTGGCAGACTGGCTGGCTTAGGGGGGGCTGAGAATGGGACACTGGGAGGTCCCCTCTGGAGGTCACCAGCTCTGATCCATCCCCAGGCAGGGGGGAATGGCTGACTCATGGGATGGAGAATGGGACACAGGGTTTTTCCCCCCAGGGGACTCTGGCTCCAGTATAGTCTGTGCGAGGGGGATGAGCTGACACAGTATGTTGGGGGAAGGAGACCTGGGGCTTTTCCCCCGGAGGAAGGGCAGTGGCTGGCATCGGGGGAACAGGCACTGGGCTTTCACGTCTGGGGCCTTGGGTCCAAGCTGGTAGTTAGTGGAAGTCACAACCATTGCAGCTCTCTGATGCCCAAAATGTGAAATGAGCTGCTGGGGTTAATTCCCCCCCGTGACAGGACAGGTGTGTGCAGCCCAGGCCAGCCCTCAGTCTGAGTGGCTCCCAGGCGAGGGGCAAAGGACATAACTGGTCAGGAGACTGAACTGCCCTTTACCCCTGCTTTGGCTCCCTCCCTGTCTGTGCCCCGACGCCCCTGCCTGACCGGAGCCAATAGCAGCAGCCTCACGGGCCTTTAGTTCTGCTCCCCCAAAGCCTCCACTGGCCCTGACTGGGGCTGATTCAGCTCCTCCATATTCCACAGCACCCAGACAGACAGGGCCGGTCCCGTGCTGAACTGAGCACCCTCCTGTGGCGATGGCACCTCGGCAGC
>NW_020697868.1:160767-183052 GCF_002925995.2 Terrapene triunguis | reverse complement strand
GCCAAAAAAAAAAAGAAAAGCCGCGATTGCGATCTGCGGCGGCAATTCGGCGGGAGGTCCTTTGCTCCGAGCGGGAGTAAGGGACCGTCCGCCGAATTGCCGCCGAATACCTGGACGTGCCACCCCTCTCCGGAGCGGCCGCCCCAAGCACCTGCTTGACAAGCTGGTGCCTGGAGCCGGCCCTGGCTGTCGCTGCCTGGGGGTGGTGCTGCTGTTGCCCAGGGCTGGGTGGGGAGCTGGGCTCTGGGTTGTGAGCTCGGGCGTGACCGGCTCACAGGGGCTGAGCTCAGGGCTGTGGGAAGATGAGGTCGGGGGGTGTCCAGCTCAGAAGGGCTGGGCTCGGAGCTGGGGGTCAGGACTGTGGGGGAGATGGGGTCGGGGGGGTTCCGGCTCAGAGGGGCTGGGCTCGGAGCTGGGGGTCAGGGCTGTGGGGGGGATGGGGTCGGGGGGGTTCTGGCTCAGAGGGGCTGGGCTCGGAGCTGGGGGTCAGGGCTGTGAGGGGGATGGGGTCGGGGGGGTGCCCGGCCCCAGCCCCTTACCATGCCGCTTACCCCCTCTCCCAGGAGCCTCTGACATACTCGTGGGGCAGGGGGAGCCTCCGACATACTGCGGAGCCTGGGGCCTGGGGCAAATTGCCCCACTTGCCCCCCCCGGGCAGCCCTGAACTCGGATACCAGGCATGACAGAGGCTGGAGCAGGGAGAGGGGGCACTGGGGCAGCTCAGCTCTGTAGGCTGCTGTCCTCTCCAGCCACCCACGCACAAGGGGAGCAGGAGCAGGGACCAGCCAAGGACCAAGGGGGCAGGAGCACAGGTGCCTGAGGCTGAGCTGTGTGGGAAAGCACTTACCTTGCCCAACGCAGGGGCGTCGGGGTCCTCTGTCTTCCTCCACTCCACCAGACTGCCGCCTGAGGCTCTTTTCTTCTCCATGCCCCCCCCCCCACTGGGGCTGACCTGGAGTCTGAGCCAGGAGGCAGCCGCCCCTTTCCTCCAGAAGCCCTGCTGAGTCGCGCCCGTCACTGTCGCCGGACTCGTGCCACGTGCAGTATGCAGAGCTGCGGAGCTCTGCCCAGCCGCCAGCGCCCCCGCCGGCAATGAGAACAATGTCATGAGGGAGAGGGAGTCTGAGCCGCTGGCAGTTAGCCCAGGGCTTCCCAGGGGTGCTGGCGGCACGCGGAAGCCAGGGGAACCCCTGGGCTGCCTGCCGGTGGCTCAGTCTCCCTCTCCCTCCCAGCGCAGCGGCCGCAGGAACACTTTAAAAAAAATTGGGGGCGCCGCTTTTTGACGCCCCCAAATCTTGGCGCCCTAGGCAACTGCCTAGGCCACCTAAATGGTAGCACCGGCCCTGGTGGTAGATGAAGGTTACCTGAGCACACAACACCGGCATCTTCTCCATGGTTACAGTTACTGGCTCCCCAAAGCCGAGCTCTGCATTCAGTGAGGGCAGCTTCT
The DNA here is from genome assembly GCF_002925995.2 of Terrapene triunguis. Classification (NCBI taxonomy): domain Eukaryota; kingdom Metazoa; phylum Chordata; order Testudines; family Emydidae; genus Terrapene; species Terrapene triunguis. The sequence continues at coordinate 181,602 of NW_020697868.1, read as the reverse complement.
GTCCCCATGCAGTGAACGTCATCCAGCCAGATACGGTCTGATCCTCCCCCAAATCGAGCTCTCCCAGGGGCTGATAACGCCGTCCCACAGCCCAGCTGCCTGCACACCACTCCAGCATCAGTTATGTCCCAGCCGTCATCACACACGGTTCCCCACTGCTGGTTGTGAAGCACCTCGACTCTCCCAGCACAGTGACTTGGGCCATTCACCAGTCGGAGCTGAGCCACTTCTGAGATGCCAGAGTCTGCAAACACCCCAAAGGAATAAACACTCAGGGAGGTTCCTGTGCATCCGATCACTAATGTCACTGGTGAATGTGGAGCTTCCCACTGACGGGTCTGAACAGCCTCTGCAACAGCCTGTTAGGGGTTCACTCCCTGTCAATTTATCGCAGTTAACTCATGTGATGAACTCAAAAAATTAACCGTGATAAAAAAAAAATTAATCACTATTAATCGCAGTTTTAATCACACTGTTAAACAATAGAATACCAATTGAAATAGAAAAAACATCCAAAATATTTAATATACGTTTTCAAATATATTGATTTCAATTACAACTCACAATACAATGTGTACAGTGCTCACATTATATTATTACAGATAAGGTTGTTTTATCCAGCATGTTGGGGGAATGTGGGGTGGCGGTAAATGAAAAATGCTGGTTAACTAAGAGGGAGGGAGTTTGGGTGCATGAGGAAGTGCAGGGCTGGGGGTTGGGGTGTGGGAGAGGGTATGCATCACGGGCTCTGGAAGGAAGTTTGGGTGCGGAAGAGGGCTCAGGGCAGGCAGTTGGGGCACGGGATGGAGTGCGGGGTGCCGGATCCGGGGGCCACTCATCTCGGGCGGCTCCCCGGAAGCGGCAACTTGTCCCAGCTGCTCCCAGGCAGAGGTGCAGGAGGGGGCTTGGCGCACTCCCTCCGCCTGCAGGCACTGGCCCCGCAGCTCACATTGGTCATGGTTTCCAGCCAATGGGAGCTGTGCAGCTGTCACTGAGCAGGGGCAGCACGCAGAGCCGCCTGAAGTGGCACCGCTTAGGAGTAGCCAGAGCCCAGAACAGGTTGCCACTTGTGGGGAGCCATCTGAGGTGAGAGGCCCCCGGAACCAACACCCTGCACCCCCTCCCATGTACTAAGCCCCCTTCCACACTCAAAGTCCCTCCCAGAGCCCTTCCTCTGTACCCCCTCCTGCTCCCCAACCCCCGCCGGTCCCGGGCCAACTGGACTATAAACCGGGATTTCAATGAAGATCAGAAATGCCGATTTATAGAGCTTTCCAGTTGGTGAAGTGTCGGATAAAATAGCTTTTACTGTATTTTGGATTACAAATATTACCACTGTAAAATGGTAAAAGAAGTAGTATTTTTCAGTTCACCTCATACAAGTCCTGTAGTGCCAGCTCTTTATTGTGAAAGTGAAACTTACAAATGTAGATTATATTATTTTTTGTTACATAACTGCACACTTACTTCTTGTTCAGCCAATCGCTCAGACAAACAAGTTTGTTTACATTTACGGGAGATAATGCTGCCTGCTTCTTATTTGCAATGTCACCCGAAAGTCAGAAGAGGCATTCGCATGGCACTTTTGCAGGTGGCATTGCAAGGTATTTACATGCCAGATATGCTAAATATTCACATGCCTCTTCACGCTTCGGCCACCACTCCAGACGACATGCTTCCATGCTGATGAAGCATGCTGGTGAAGCACTGGACTGGGTTCCCTAGGGAGGTGGTGGAATCTCTATCCATAGAGGTTTTTAAGGCCCGGCTTGACAAAGCCTTGGCTGGGATGATTTAGTTGGTGTTGGTCCTGATTTGAGCAGGGGCGTGGACTAAATGACTTCCTGAGGTCTCTTCCAAACCTAATATTCTATGATTCTATAATGCTCATTAAAGAGGTAATGTGTTAATTTAATGTGTAACTGAAATCCTTGTGGGGAACATTGTGTATCTCCTGCTATGTATTTTACCTGCCTTCTGCCATATCTTTCATGTTACAGTAGTCTAGGATGATGACCCAGCACATGTTCGTTTTAGGAACACTTTCACTGCAGATTTGACAAAATACAAAGAAGGTACCAATGAGAGATTTCTAAAGCTAGCTACAGCACTCAACCCAAGGTTTAAGAATCTGAAGCGCCTTCCAAAATCTGAGAGGGAGGAGGTATGGAGCATGCTTTCAGAAGTCTTAAAAGAGCAACACTCCCGTGCGGAAACTACAGAACCTGAACCACCAAAAAAGAAAATAAACCTTCTCCTGGCGGCATCTGACTCAGATGATGAAAATGAACATTTGTCAATCTGCACTGCTTTGGATTATTATCAAGCAGAACCCATCATCAGCATGGACGCATGTCCTCTGGAATGGTGCTTGAAGCATGAAGGGACATATGAATTTTTAGTGGATCTGGCACGTAAATATTTTGCAATGCCGGCTACAATAGTGCCATGTGAATGCCTGTTCTCACTTTCAGGTAACATTGTAAACAAGAAGCAAGCAGCATTATCTCCTACAAATGTAAACAAACTTGTCTCTATGAGCGTTTAGCTGAACAAGATATAGGACTGAGTGGACTTGTAGGATCTAAAATTTTACATTGTTTTATTTTTGATTGCAGTTATTATTTGTAAATCAGTCTACATTTGTATGTTCATAAAGGGATCCCTGAGTGGCTGCAGATTCATTGAACCCCAAATCCCACAAATGGGATTTACGGTTATCCAGCACCCCATTGTGCTGTAGCGGGGCAGGGGGATCAAAGTGATTAGCAACGGGGAGGGTCTCTCATTGAGGCACAAGTACTGCTCCCTGCACCGGAGGCCCTAAGTGCTGTGCTGGGGGCACTGGGACCAGCACTGAGCCCCCATCCTGCTCTCTGCAGCAGAGGCATGAAGAACTGTGTAGGGAAAATGGGGTCAGCACTGATACCATGGGAAGAGTGACACTTACTGTGACCCCGAACTGGCTCCCTGCAGTACAGGCCCTTAGCCCCATGCTGGGGCACTGGGGTCAGCGCTGACTCAGACAGAAGAGCTGGGTCTCAGCTAAAAGCTTTCCAACCTGATCCCTGCAGCACTGACAGTGATGTGATGGATGAAGGTTACCTGAGCACTCGACACCAGCATCTTCTCCGTGGGTACAGTTATTGTCTCCCCAATGCCGAGCCCTGCATTGGGAGAGGGCAGCTTCTGTCCCTGCGCAGTTGACATTATCCAGCCAAATATGGAAAGATCCTCGGCCAAATCGAGCCCCTCGTGGGGCTGATAACGCCGTCCCACAGCTCAGCTGCCTGCACACAACTCCAGCATCAGTTATGTCCCAGCCGTCATCACAGACAGTTCCCCACCGCTGGTTGTGAAACACCTCGACTCTCCCAGCGCAGCGACTCGAACCATTCACCAGTCGGAGCTGAGCCACTTCTGAGATTCTGGAGTCTGCAAACACCCAAAGGAATAAACACTCAGGGAGGTTCCTGTGCATCTGATCTCTCCTGTCACTGGGGAATGTAGCACCTCCTGCTGACAGGTCTGACCAGTCTCTGAACACAGCAACTGCCTGTCAACGGCTCACGACCACTGACCAGGCTAATCACCTGGGCAATGTTGAAGTTTGTTCACTCCCCTCCCAGCAAGCTGTCACCTAGTTAGGCAGACTGTACTGCAGTCTGAACTACTGCTCCCACTAGAACACTTAGTGAAAAAGATCACCCCTGCACTACCTTCATGCACAAGCTGGCAGGAACCTCCTGGGGAGCAGATTTACACCCTCACTCCTGGCACTGATTGTGATGTTATTGACATGAACTGTGACCATAGAGATCATTGTTGCAACCAGGGTCCTATGGTTACAACAGGTTTTGTACAGAGGAGGCCAAGTGGGGCAGACGCTGGCATAAGCATCTTGGTGATTGGGAGCTGAACACAGTCACCCGTGTCATTAGTGGTTGCCTTAGCCTGACATCAGCATCTAATTTACATGTGTTGGCTCCATAGCTCCCTGAAAACGTCACCCAGAGTCCATCCCCCTTAGAACTGGCTGAAGCGCAGGGACGGCTGGCAGGAACCTGCTGCGCACCAGGCTGACAATGGTTCTGACCAGGGCAGAGGCAGTGCACACTTCCTACAGGCAGATCGGCCCCTCCTGATCAAACACCTGCCCCTGCAGTTCCTGCTGACTTGCCACGACTGACTTGGCAACATTGTTTTGTGGCAGCCATTGCTGCGCTTGTGTCTAGTGCTGCCAGCACAGTACCAGTCTCAGATGAATGATGGCAGAGCTGGGCTGATAGCTGTGTCCTCACAGAGGGGCATCAGCTCTGGGATAGACGGCTTGATATTCTGATGAATCTCAGAAGCCCTAACTTGTATCTGCCTATTTCTAACCTGGGATGCAGATCTTGGACTAGGCTTAATGGGCCCCTGACTGGACTGGCCAGAGGCACTGCTGAAATGCAGAAAAGTGGCTTAGCCTGATCTTCTCAGTGTGCCTGTGGGGCAGCAATACAGACAGTCACACGTGGTGGAGCAGAGTCCCATTAGAAGACTGGACCTTGAGGATGCACAGTCAGATGGCTGAACAAGCTAGAGGTAAGCAAGGTCAGAATGAGCTCTCCCCTGACAGCTAGTGATGAGCTGGGGAGGGGGAAAGGCTTCAGGATCAGACTGCATTTACATGAACACACCCACTGTGCCCAGGTATCCAGCAGACAGAGCTGTGTTGGCTGGTGCTGGGTTACAAATCACTGTAGTACTTCAGTGCAGGGGTAGTGAAATGTTGTTGTCCTGATTGTCTGAGTAAAGGGCAGCAGAACTGTGCTTAGCCTGTCCTGACCGAGAGGGTCACCCACAACTGAACTGAACTCATTAACCAGGGGGCTCAGACACCAGACACCTATCAAGAGTGAGAGGGGTGGAGATGGGCGTTCCTGATGAGGGGTGTGGGCTCTGTGTAAGGGGTCTAGGCATAGTTTAATCTGCCCCCACCACTCTTCAAAGATAGAGTTAATTAAGGCTCCATTAGGAGTCTTTTTGGTTGAAGTGATCACTAGAGCTGAAATCACCTGCTGTGAGACAGTGTTTCTGCCCAGCCTGCTTCAGCACTGAGGTTTCCCCACTAAGCCCTGGTCTACACTACAGGGTTAGGTCGAATTTAGCAGCATTAGGTCTATTTTATAATGAATGTGTCTACACAAGCAACCCCATTCCGTCGACCTAAAGGCCTTTTAAAATCAACTTCTGTACTCCTCTTCAGCGATGGGAGTACTGCTAAAATCGACCTTGCTTGGTTGAATTTGGGGTAGTGAGGATGCAAATCAACGTTATTGGCCCCCGGAAGCTATCCCACAATGCTCCAATGTGACCACTCTGGACAGTACTTTCAACTCCGATGCACTAGCCATGTACACAGAAAAAGTCCCGGGAACTTTTAAATTTCATTTCCTGTTTGGTCAGCGTGGTGAGCTCAGCAGCACAGGTGACCATGCAGTCCCCCCAGAATCGCAAATGAGCTCCATCTTGGAGCGAACGAGAGACACTGGTTCTGATTCCTGTATGGGGAGAAGAATCTGTGCAGGCAGAACTCTGATCAAAAAGAAGAAATGCTAATATATATGCCAAAATCACACAGGGCATGATGGACAGAGGCTACAACAGGGACACACAGCAGTGCCGCGTGAAAGTTAAGGCGCTCAGGCAAGCCTACCAAAAGACAAAGGAGGCAAATGGTCACTCTGGGTCACAGCCCCATACATGCCGCTTCTATGATCAGCTGCATGGCATTCTAGGGGGGGACCCTACCACTACTCCACCATTGTCTGTGGACACCTGTAAGGGGGGGGAGTCTCAGGCAACATGCAGGAGGATTTTGTGGATGAGGAAGCGGAGGAGGAGGAGAATGTGCAGCAGGCAAGTGGTGAATCCATTCTCCCCGGTAGCCAGGACCTTTTCATCACCCTGGAGCCAATACCCTCCTAAGGTGGGATCCTCGACCCTGAAGGTGGAGAAGGCACCTCTGATGAGTGCACATTTGTAACTACAGTACAGGGTTTAAAAGCAATAGTGTTTAATGTTTGATTTGCCCTGAAGACTTGGGATGCATCCGCGGCCAGTACAGCTACTGGAAAAGTCTGTTAATGTGTTTGGGGGTGGAGCAGGAATCCTCCAGGGACATCTCCATGAAGCTCTCCTGGAGGTACTCTGAAAGCCTTTGCAGAAGGTTTCTGGGGAGGGTTGCCTTATTTTATCCTCCACGGAAGGACACTTTACCATGCCAAGCCAGTAGCAAGTAGTCTGGAATCATTGCAGCACACAGCATAGCAGTGAATGGTCCTGGGTTTTGGTCGCATTCAAGCAACAATTCGTCTATAGCTTTCTGTGTTAGCCTCAGGAGAGTGATATCATTCTTGGTCACCTGGTTGAAGTAGTTGAACTGCTCCTTACTACTGTCCAGGCTGCCTGTGTATGGCTTCATGATCCATGGGAGCAAGGGGTAGGCTGGGTCTCCAAGGATAACTATTGACATTTCAACATCCCCAACAGTAATTTTCTGGTCTGGGAAGTAAGTCTCTTCTTGCAGCTGCTCAAACAGCCCGGAGTTCCTAAAGATGTGAGCGTCATGCACCTTTCCCGCCATCCCAAGTTGATGTTGGTGAAATGTCCCTTGTGATCCACCAGTGCTTGCAGCACCATTGAGAAGTACCCCTTGCAGTTTATGTACTGGTTGGCAAGGTGGTCTGGTACCAAGATAGAGATATGAGTTCCGTCTATCGCCCCACCACAGTTAGGGAAACCCATTGCAGCGAAGCCATCCACTATGACCTGCATATTTCCCAGAGTCACTACCCTTGATAACAGAATGTCAGTGATTGCATTGGCTACTTGAATCACAGCAGTCCCCACAATAGATTTGCCAACTCCAAATTGATTCCCGACTGACCGGTAGCAGTCAGGCATTGCAAGCTTCCACAGGGCTATCGCCACTCGCTTCTCAACTGTCAGAGCAGCTCTCATCTGTTGAATAGTGGGGAATGATCATGTCCCTAGATCTGCTGGCAATGCCCCTACTTATACAGCCCAAAATGCTGTTAGCCTTCTTGGCAACAAGGGCACACTGTCAACTCATATCCAGCTTCTCGTCCACAGTAACCCCTAGGTCTTTTTCTGCAGAACTACTGCCTAGCCGTTGGGTCCCTAATCTGTAGCAGTGCATGGGATTCTTCCATCCTAAGTGCAGGACTCTGCACTTGTCCTTGTTGAACCTCATCAGGTTTCCTTTGGCCCAATCCTCTAATTTGTCTAGGTACCTCTGTATCCTATCCGTACCCTCCAGCATATCTACCACTCCTCCCAGTTTAGTATCATCTGCAAACTTGCTCAGAGTGCAGTCCACGCCATCCTCCAGATCATTAATGAAGATATTGAAGAAAATCGGCCCCAGGACCGACCCTTGGGGCACTCCGCTTGATACCGGCGGCGAACTAGACATGGAGCCATTGGTCACTACCCAATGAGCCTGACGATCTAGCCAGATTTCTATCCACCTTATAGTTCATTCATCCAGCCTATACTTCTTTAACTTGCTGGCGAGAATACTGTGGGAGACCATATCAAAAGCTTTGTTAAAGTCAAGGAGTAACACATCCACTGCTTTCCCCTCATCCACAGACCCAGTTATCTCATCATAGAAGGTAAATTAGGTTAGTCAGGCATGACTTGCCCTTGGTGAATCAATGTTGACTGTTCCTGCTCACTTTCCTGTCCCCTAAGTGCTTCAGAATTGATTCCTTGAGGACCTGCTCCATGATTTTTCCAGGAACTGAGGTGAGGCTCATTGGCCTATAGTTCCCCGGATCCTCCTTCTTCCCTTTTTTAAAGATGGGCACTACATTGGCCTTTTTCCAGTCACCCGGGACCTCCCCCGATCGCCATGAGTTTTCAAAGATAATGGCCAATGGCTCTGCAATCACATCCACCAACTCCTTTAGCACCGTCGGATGTAGCGCATCCAGTCTCATGGATTTGTGCTCATCCAGCTTTTCTAAATAGTCCCAAACCACTTCTTTCTCCACAGAGGGCTGGTCACCTCCTCCCCATGCTGTGTTGCCCAGTGCAGCAGTCTGGGAGCTGACCTTGTTCATGAAGACAGAGGGGGAAAAAAGCATTTAGTACATTAGCTTTTTCCACATCCTCTGCCACTGGGTTGCCTCCCTCATTCAGTAAGGGGTCCACACTTTCCTTGACTTTCTTCTTCTTGCTAACATACCTGAAGAAACCCTTCTTGTTACTCTTAGGGCTGGTCCACACTACCCGCTTAATTCGGCGGGTAGAGATCGATCTTCTGGGATCGATTTATCGCGTCTCATCTGGACGCGATAGATCGATCCCAGAAGCGCTCCCCCGTCGACTGCGGAACTCCTGCTCGTCGAGAGGAGGAAGCGCTGTCGACGGGGGAGCCTGCCTGCGCCGCGTGGACCCGAAGTAAGTACTTTTACTTCGATATAGGAAACGTCGACTTCAGCTACGCTATTCTCGTAGCTGAAGTTGCGTTTCCTATATCGATCCCCCGCCCCAGTGTGGACCAGCCCTTAATATCTCTTGCTAGCTGCAACTCCAAGTGTGATTTGGCCTCCCTGATTTCACTCCTACATGCCTGAGCAATATTTTTATACTTCTCCCTGGTCATTTGTCCAATCTTCCACTTCTTGTATGTAAGCAGAGTCAGGATGAGCTCTACCCTGACATCTGGTGGTGAATTATGGCGAGTGTGGAAAAGAACTCCAGGGGCTGATCTTGTTTTCATAGGCACACCCACCCACCTGGCATGAGACAACAGCAACTGATAGTGGTTACTTTGGATGGGGTGGGATCCCCAGTTTCTCTGTTATTGGGGCAGGAGAAATAAAGTGTTGTTACCCTGATTATGTGAATCAAGGACAATGAAACTGTTTTATGACAGAGGATCTCACCATCACCTAAGTAGCACTCGCTAGACAAGGGACAACCCAGTGAATTGAGAGAGGATGGGGACAAGTATTTATACCTGATGGTATGGGCACCCTTTGAGGGCCTGAAACACCAATTGCACCATTTCCTCCCTCCACTATTAAATGTCAGAGCTAACTTTAATTCTATTAGGAGTCTAGTTTCAGACTGCTGAGCTGAATTCACTTTGGGCCAATGGTGCACCAGCACTGGGGCTCCCCTACTACAAGCTGTAATCACAAAAGAGCTGAGATCACTGAGTGCTTTGTTAACTAGTGGGGGAGCCTGAAGCTATACTGCTAAGCGGCTGGTGGAGCAGTTTGCGGGGATGGCTAGAGGAGCAGTGTGTGGCGTGGGGACACTTGGAGTGGCCCAAAGAACGGTGAGCAGAGCCGTTTGGGGGGATGGCTGGAGTGGCTCAACAGGTCAGTGAGCGGAGCCATTTGTGGGGACGGCTGGAGCGGCTCGTAGAGCAGAGTAGTTTGTGGGACGGCAGGAAGTGGACTGGCTCGTGGTGAAGTCTGCGGCGGAACCCCACGGAGAGATGGCCGGTTGGCCTCGGATCATGTAAGGTGCCCCTTAACACCCTGCGTGCCCCCCTTTTATTCTGGGGCTGCACTGACCACGGACAGAGACTTTGGGGGGTTGTTGGACTTTTGGGACTTTGGGTGGTTGCTGGACGCAAGAGACTTTGGGGGTGTTGGACTTTGGGGACTCTGGGTGATTTTGGGGTTGCTGGATTCAAGAACCAAAGGGAAAGGACACGGCCCAATTTGCTGGGGTGGGTCTTTTGCTCATGGTTTGTGTTAGGAATCCTGCTTGTGGTGTTTTGTTTTTTTTTCCAATTTAATGCTGATGTCAGTTTCCTCATGTTATTAAACATTTTCTGCTACACTCAGACTCCGTGCTTGCGAGAGGGGAAGTATTGCCTCTTAGAGGCGCCCAGGGGGTGGTCACTGGGTGGGGGCTCAAGCCAGTTTTGCATTGCATTATTGAAACGGAACCCCTAGATACAGAACCTGGCCCTTGTTGCTGCCAACTTAGATGGGCAGAAGGGTTACATGTAAGCTTCTTTTTTGTGTTTAAGATCAGCAAGTATTTCACTGTTAAGCCAAGCTGGTCGCCTGCCATATTTACTATTCTTTCTACACATTGGGATGGTTTGTTCCTGCAACCTCAATAAGGATTCTTTAAAATACAGATTTAAAATATTCCTTTAAAATAAAAAGAAGAAGACTCCCCGCACTGACAAGAAGCCACTTCTGGGGTAGGACAGGGCAGCTGAGAATCAGGACAGGGAAATATGTAGGCTGTGTAGGACAGGAAGTGAGGAAGAATTCCATCTCCTGTGTCCAGCCTTTGGGGAAGTTACAACTTTAAGGCTCAATTCCTGAGATGCAAATCCGCCGGAACACAGTTATTCGGAAACAGACTCTTGAGAAAATGGCCCTGGATTTTTAGCTAGAGTGAGTGGATGCAGGCTCCGTTGACACTAAATCCATCCAGTGGAAGCTACAGTTACCCAGCCCCCCATCATGCTGCAGAGGGGTCTGGCCCAGGGATAACTAGACGCCAACTGGCAGAGGGCACAGGGATGTCAGGAGTTATACTGGGATCTCCTGGGTGAGATATATGCACAATAGCTCACCAAAGGTGTCATGTGAGGTCTCTACCAAGAGCGAGCAGCCCACTGGTAGACCTAACGGGGGCAAGATGTTTGTATGGGACATAGTTGAAGAGAGACGTAAAATGTAGAATATGACAGGTTTCAGAGTAGCAGCCGTGTTAGTCTGTATCCGCAAAAAGAACAGGAGTACTTGTGGCACCTTAGAGACTAACAAATTTATTAGAGCATAAGCTTCAGCCATACCATCAGGGGCTCGTTCACCTGCACATCTACCAATGTGATATATGCCATCATGTGCCAGCAATGCCCCTCTGCCATGTACATTGGCCAAACCGGACAGTCTCTACGCAAAAGAATTAATGGACACAAATCTGACATCAGGAATCATAATACTCAAAAACCAGTGGGAGAACACTTTAACCTGTCTGGCCATTCTATGACAGACCTGCGGGTGGCTATCTTAAAACAGAAAAACTTCAAAAACAGACTCCAACGAGAGACTGCTGAGCTGGAATTGATATGCAAACTAGACACAATTAACTCAGGGCTAAATAGGGATTGGGAATGGCTGAGCCATTACAAACATTGAATCTATCTCCCCTTGTAAGTATTCTCACACTTGCTTCTTATCAAACTGTCTGTACTTGGTTACCTTGATTATCACTTCAAAAGTTTTTTTTCTCTTACTTAATTGGCCTCTCAGAGTTGGTAAGACAACTCCCACCTGTTCATGCTCTCTGTATGTGTGTATATATATCTCCTCGATATGTTTCACTCAATATGCATCCGAAGAAGTGGGTTGTAGCCCACGAAAGCTTATGCTCTAATAAATTTGTTAGTCTCTAAGGTGCCACAAGTACTCCTGTTCTTTTTGTAGAATATGAGGCTCCAGAAGTGCTGAAGTGAAGCTTGTCACCTGTGCCATGGCAATCCCTTCGGCTGAGCCAATCAGCACATAAAACAAAGCACAGCCATGGAGACAGGCTATATTCACTGTCTGGGCCCAGTGCGGGCTTGAGAATTTGCAAAGACAAAGGACCCTCAACACAAGTCTCTGAAGAGAGACCTCCTCTGGGAAGAGACAATGGTCTGTCCCTACAAAGAAAGATGAGAGGGAACAAGAGCTCCCAGGAGGCGGCTGACGGTGTTTCTCTCAGGAACAGGAGATCACAGCCAAGCCTGGAGTAAAACCCTGGAAGGACTGTGGGGTGAGCGTTGCTCTGCCAGACAGAAAAGTATCTCGTTCAATGCCTCTAGGCTCTAGTCAGCATGGTATGATTTTATCGGCCATGGAATCATTTCTTTCCAACCCTTCTCCTTGGTACCCCTCGAATCTCTACACTCTGTGAAATCACTTGTCCTTGTTGTCACTATGAAGGTATGTAGAGCTGTGCGTTGATCGGGGCAGAGATGGGAGGTGGAGCTAGTCAGCTGGGGGCCCTGTTCCTTTGGGAGCAGCAGATCTGTGAATGCTGTGAATGCCCAGCGGGACAGGGGCTGGGTGCTGCTGGGGGCTGGAGTTTGCCGATCTTCAACCTGGAGAGAGACCACCCCACAAGGCCTAGAGGACACAGCTTGTGTGGCCTGTGTCTGAGGGAGTTGGGGACCTGCCCCCCAGCAGGCACAGACAAGGCTTCCTCATGCCAGGGGCCCTTGGCACCGCATTGAGACCACACCCCACTCCCTACAGCACAGGCCCATAGAACCGCATAAGGGTATTAGAGTCAGCACCAACTGTGAGAGGAGAGCGCCCCTTAGTGAAACCGCCATATTGCTCCCTGAAGCTCAGGCCCCAAATCACCATGGTGGGGTCAGCACTGGCTGTGAGGGGACAATGCCCCGTAATGAGCTTCCCACCCTGCACCCTGCAACACGCATGGTAGTGGAAGAAATTTACCTGAGCACAAAACACTGGCATCTTTTCCGTGGTGACAGTTATTGTCTCCCCAAGGCCGAGCCCCGCAATCAGAGAGGGCATCTTCTGTCCCTGTGCAATGAACATCATCCAGCCAGATAGGGTCTGATCCTCGCCCAAATCGAGCACCTCCTGGGGCTGATAATGCCGTGCCACAGCTCAGCTGCCTGCATACGACTCCAGCATTAGTTATGTCCCAGCTGTCATCACACACGGTTCCCCACTGCTGGTTGTGAAGCACCTCGACTCTCCCAGCGCAGAGACTCGGGCCATTCATCAGTCGGAGCTGAGCCACTTCTGAGATGCCGGAAGCTGCAAAGCCGAAAGGGAATAAACACTCAGGGAGGTTCCTGTGCATCTGATCACTACTGATGCTGGGGAATGAAGTCCCTCCGAATGACAGGCCTGAATAACCTCTGCAACTGCCCATTAGGGGTTCACTCCCCACTAGGGCTGTCAATTAATCACAGTTAACTCGGTCTCAGAGCAGCTGATCAATCTGGAGCCCGATGGCACCTTAAAGACTAACAGATTTATTTGGGCATAAATTTGATACTTGATACCCCTCATACTTGATCCATCTGGGTGCGGGGTCACAAGCCCCCCATCCCCACCCCCGAGCTGCTGCTTGTCTTATGCCTAGCATGTTCATTCGCCCCACCCGCCCCCCACACACTATCGGCAGTTACGGGTTGTCTCTGGTGCTGGGCCTGTGTTTCTCCAGCAGTGAGGAGGTAAGTGAGCGTCAACACCAGAAACAGAAAGGCTAGAGGACGTTTGAGGAAAATGTCATTCTCAGAAAGTGCGGAATACCTGAAACATTTTATTTCAAACTAGGGCTGTCGATTAATCACAGTTAACTCACGCAATCAACACAAAAAAGTGAATCACAATTTAAAAAATTAATTGCAGTTTTAATTTGTAGTGGGGCGGCTGCCCCACTCCATGAGGAAAAGGGCTGGGACAGGCCAGAGAGGCTGCGCAGACCAGCAACCAATCAGCGAAGGCCTGTGGAGAGCCAATCAGGTCCAAGGAAGAGGCAGCCAATCAGGGCCGGGCTGGGTCCTATACAAAGGCTGCCTAGCAAAGGAGCACCCTGACTAGCAAGGGAGAAGGACTGGCCCCTGAGGAAAGGAGGTAGCACCTTAGACAGAGCAGTGCTGGACAGGCTCCAGGAAGCAGAGGAGAGCTCCAACCTAGTTACCTGCCAGGCAGCCCCTGCTAAAAAGGGTCAACAAGGTGCACAGGGCCAAAGGGGAAGTGGCCCAGGGAAGATAGGAGGACAAGAGGGGACAGAAGGAGGGCAGAGAGAGGCTGCCACTAGAGGGTCCCTGGGTCAGGACCCAGAGTAGCGGGTCGGCCTGGGTCCCCCCCTTACCCCCTTGCTCTGCACCTGGCCACGAAGGGGCTAGACTTTGGGGTTGTGGTTGGCCACTGAAGCAGGTGCAAGCCGGGAGTGGGTGAGGGTGGAGTAGTGGGCACTGCCAGAGGGCACTGTCCTGGAGCAGACACTGCCGACTGGAGAGCAACGCGGTTCCCAAACCAGCAGAGCAGACAACGGACGAGACACCACACGCAGAGGGTGCTCGGTAGCTGACAAGAGCAACCAGCAGGAGGTGCCAGCCGTGATGAGTCCTGAACCCGTCACATAATCGCACTGTTAAACAATAGAATTCCAATTGAAATTTATTAAATATTTTGGATGTTTTTCTATGTTTTCAAGCATATTGATTTCAATTACAACACAGAATACAAAGTGTACTGTGCTCACTTGTTATTATTATTTTGGATTACAAATATCTGCATTGTAAACATGGTAAAAGAAATAGTATTTTTCAATTCACCTCATAAAAGTACTGTAGTGCAATCTTTCTTGTGTAAGTGCAAAATACAAATGTAGATTTTTGTTGTTGTTGCATAACTGCACTTAACAATGTAAAACTTAGAGCCTACATGTCCACTCACTCCTACTTCTTGTTCAGCCAATCGCTAAGACAAACAACTTTGTTTACATATATGGGAGATAATGCTGCCTGCTTCTTATTTACAATGTCACCAGAAAGTTAGAACAGGCATTGGCTTGGCACTTTTGCAGCTGGCATTGTAAGTTATTTACGTGCTGGATATGCTAACCATTCATATGCCCCTTCATCCTTCGGCCACCATGGTGATAACGCTCGTTAAATAAACAATGTATTAATTTAATTTGTGACTGAAATCCTTGGGGGAGAATTGTGTATCACCTGTTATGTATTGTGTATTGTAATTGAATTCAATATATTTGAAAATGGAGAAAACATCCCCCCAAAATTAAAATAAATGGTATTCTATTATTGTGCAAAGGTGTGATTAACTGCACGATTAATCACAATACATTTTTTTTGTCACTTAACAGCCCTACTCCCCACCACTGCCATGCAGCCACTTCTGGGGTGGAACAGGGCAGCTGAGACATCAGGCACAGAAACTCATGGGCTGTGTAGGAGAGGAAGTGGGGAAGAATCCAGTCTCTAGTAATAGCAGTGGGGGATATTTACAGGTTCAGAGGTAATTAGCTGAGATGGAAATCACCCGGAGTGGCAAGGGTAGGAAACCCACATAAAGGGACCTCTGAGAGTCTGCAGGCTACATTTGACCCCAAATCCCACAAATGGGATCTATGGTTACCCAGCGCCCCATTGTGCTGTAGTGGGACGGGGGATCAGAGCGATCAGCAATGGGGAGGATCTCTCACTGAGGCACACATACTGCTCCCTGCAGCGCAGGCCCTAAGTGCTGTGCTGGGGCACTGGGGACAGCACTGACTTCGAGGACAGAGAGCCCCCTACTGAGCCCCCATCCTGCTCCCTGCAGCATAGGCCTGTAGAACTGTGTGGGGACAATGGGGTCAGCACTGACACCATGGGAAGAGCGACACGTACTGTGACCCTGAACCAGCTCCCTGCAGTACAGGCCCTTAGCACCATGCTGGGGCACTGGGGTCAGCGCTGACTCAGACAGGAGAGCTGGGTCTGTGCTGAAAGCTTCCCAGCCCGATCCCTGCACCACCCACAGTGACGTGATGGAGGAGGGTTACCTGAGCACTCGACACCAGCATCTTCTCCGTGGGTACAGTTATTGTCTCCCCAAGGCCGAACCCTGCAATCGGAGAGGGCAACTTCTGTCCCTGTGCAGTTGACATTATTCAGCCAAATACGGAAAGATCCTTGCCCAAAATGAGCCCCAACTGGGGCTGATAATGCCGTCCCACAGCCCAGCTGCCTGCACACGACGCCAGCATCCTGTAAGTCCCAGCTGGCATCACACACGGTTCCCCACTGCTGGTTGTGAAACACCTCGACTCTCCCAGCGCAGCGACTCGAACCGTTCACCAGTCGGAGCGGAGCCACTTCTGAGATGCCAGCGTCTGCAAACACCCAAGGGAATAAACAGGCAGGGAGGTTCCTGGGCGTCTGATCTCTCCTGTCACTGGGGAAAGTAGCGCCTCCCGCCGACAGAGCTGACCGGTCTCTGCACACAGCCACTGTCTGTCAAGGCCTCCCCACCACTGACCAGGCTAATCACTTGGGCAATGTTGAAGTTTGTCCACTCCCCTCCCAGCCAGCTGTCACCTAGTTAGGCAGACTGGCCGGCAGTCTGACCTACTGCTCCCACTAGAGCACTTAATGAAAAAGATCACCCCCCGCACTGCTGGCAGGAACCTCCTGGGGAGCAGATTTACACCCTCACTCCTGGCGCTGATATTCGCTCTAGTGCGATACTGTGCAGTGCTGCGGGGCAGACGCTGGCATAAGCATCTTGGTGATTGGGAGCTGAACACAGTCACCCGTGTCATTAGTGGTTGCCTTAGTCTGACATCCGCATCCAATTTACATGTGTTGGCTCAATAGCTCCATAAAAATTTCACCCAGAGTCCATCCCCCTTAAAACTGCCTGGAGCGCAGGGACGATTGGCAGGAACCTGCTGCGCACCAGGCTGACAATGGTTCCGACCAGTGCAGAGGCAATGCACACTTCCTACAAGCAGATCGGCCCCCTCCTGAAGCAAACACCTGCCCCTGCGGTTCCTGGTGACTTGCCGTGACTGACTTGGCAACATCGTTTTGTGTCAGCCATTGCTGCACTCATGTCTAGTGCTCCCAGCCCAGTACCAATCTCAGATGAATGATGGCAGAGATTTGGCTTAGCCCAATTTTCTCACTGTGCCTGTGGGGCAGCAATACAGACAGTCATACTTGGTGGAGGAGAGCCACTTCCCAATGTACCCTGGGATAGGTGTTTTGCTCATGGTTTTACCTGTTTCCGGCATTAGTCATTAGGGCCAGCACAACTACAAATGGAGAGAGCCCCTGAGGCGGGGCAGTTACCCTGCTCTGGCCCTGAAAGGGTTAAAAGCCAGTGCTTGGGGAGGGCTGGGGCTGAGAGCCAATAAGTATAGGCTGATTGGGAAGGCTGGGGCCATGCCCAATTAGGAGACAGCTGGCCCTATAAAGGACTGGTAGCTCAGGGAACAGAACAGAACAGAACAGAGCTGGGGAAAGGCAAGAGGAGCTGGGGAGCTCCAGCCTGGCAAATCGCCAGGCTGCAGGCCTAGTTAAAGGCCAAAACAGGTACTGGGGTTGCAGAGGCTGCAGCCCGGGGTTAGGCAGAGGCAGCTGGTCCAACCCCCTTGGCAATGATGACACTGCGGTTTGCCCCAGTGAGCAGGGGCTAGATGATGACTGGCAGTAGCCACTGAGGCAAGGTGGGTATAAAGGGTGCGGCTTCCCACAGGAGGGGAGACCCAGTGTGTGGGGGTACTGCAGTGGGCAGAACCCCAGGGTATGGGGCACCAGGGTCCGGTAGGGACACGGAGGCCTGAGGCAAGCGAGATATCGGCCAGCAGAGGGCGTTCTGGAGGATGAAGAACTGATTCCCAAGATGACCAGCAGGAGGCACCATGCCGGGGAGTCTAGCTTCAATACAGCCCCCTACTGCCACCCCCTACCTGCAGCACAGGCCCCCTAGCAATGCACTAGGGCACTGAGGCCAGCACTGACTTACTGGGGATAGCATGAGTGTTCCGTAATGAGCCCCCACACCACTCCCTGCACAGGCCCATAGAACCGCACAGGGGAATTAGGGTCAGCACAGACTGAGAGGAGAGCGCTCCCTACTGGAACCACCATATTGCACCCTGAAACACAGCCCCCAAGCACCATGCTGGGGTCAGCACTGGCTGTGAGAGGACAATGCCCCGTAATGATCTTCCCATCCTCCTCCAAGCAACATGCAGGGTGGCAGATGAAGGTTACCTGAGCACACAACACCGGCATCTTCTCCGTGGTTACAGTTATTGTCTCCCCAAGGCCGAGCCCTGCATTCGGAGAGGGCAGCTTCTTTCCCTGTGCAGTGAACGTCATCCAGCCAGATAAGGTCTGACCCTTGCCCAAATCGAGCCCCTCCTGGGGCTGATAAGGCCGTCCCACAGCCCAGCTGCCTGCATACGACTCCAGCATCAGTTATGTCCCAGCCGTCATCACACACGGTTCCCCACAGCTGGTTGTGAAGCACCTCGACTCTCCCAGCACAGCGACTTGGGCCGTTCACCAGTTGGAGCGGAGCCACTTCTGAGATACCAGAGTCTGCAAACACCCCAAGGGAATAAACACTCAGGGAGGTTCCTGTGCATCTGATCCGTAGTGATGCTGGGGAACATAGTGCCTCCCACTGACAGGTCTGAACAGCCTGTTAGGGGTTCACTCCCTGTCATTTATGGCAGTTAACTCACACAATCAACTCAAAAAATTAATCACTATTAATCGCAGTTTTAATCACACTGTTAAATAATAGAATACCAATTGAAATAAATTAAATATTTTGGATGTTTTTCTATGTTTTCAAATACAACTCAGAATGCAATGTGTTTTCACTTTACATTGTTATAGTTAAGGTTGTTTTATCCGGCATGTTGGGGGAGCGGGGGGGCGGTGTTCCAGTAACTAATATATGGAGATATATCTATCTCATAGAGCTGGAAGGGACCCCAGAAGGTCATCGTGCCTAGCCCCCTGCCTTCACTAGCAGGACCACATACTGATTTTTGCCCCAGGTGGTCCCCTCAAGGATTGAACTCACAACCCTGGGTTTAGCAGGCCAATGCTCAAACCACTGAGCTATCCCACCCCCTATGAAAATGAAGTTAAGAGGGAGGGAGTTTGGGTGCGGGAGGGAGTGCCCGGCTGGGGGTTGGGGTGCGAGAGGGGATGTGGAGCATGGGCTCTGGGAGGAAGTTTGGGTGCAGGAGGGGGCTTGGGGCAGGCTGTTGGAGCATGTAGTTTTGTTTTTTTGTTGGTTTTTTTGGTTACATAACTGCACACTTACTTCTTGTTCAGGCAATTGCTCAGACAAACAAGTTTGTTTACATTTACGGGAGATAATGCTGCCTGCTTCTTATTTGCAATGTCACCCGAAAGTCAGAAGAGGCGTTCGCATGGCACTTTTGCAGGTGGCATTGCAAGGTATTTACATGCCAGATATGCTAAATATTCACATGCCCCTTCACACTTCGGCCACCATTCCAGACGACGTGCTTCCATGCTGATGAAGCATGCTGGTGAAGCACTGGAATGGGTTCCCTAGGGAGGTGGTGGAATCTCCATCCTTAGAGGTTTTTAAGGGCCGGCTTGACAAAGCCTTGGCCGAGATGATTTAGTTGGTGTTGGTCCTGCTTTGAGCAGGGAATTGGACTAAATGACCTCCTGAGGTCCCTTCCAACCCTGATATTCTATGATTCTAAGACACCAAGTGAGTCTGACTAGAACTCAATGGTCACTGAGTGCCCATAGTGCTGTAGTTGGGTGCAGGGATCAGAGTGAGAAGAGGTGGGAGAGGGGCTCTCACAGTGAGGTACACACCTCAGCTTGCAGCACGGTGCCCTAGCAATACGCTGGGGCATTGGGGTCAGCACTGACTCAGAGACAGGGCAGCCCCCTCCTGTGGTCCCCAAACTGCTCCCTGCAGCATGGCCCTTAGACACGACCTGGGGCTTTGTGGTAATGCAGGAGTCTGCAGGGAGAGCAGCCTCCGCTGAGCCCCAGCACAGCATTTTGCATCAGGGTCAGAACTCACTGTGAGGGGAGAGCGCCAGTGAGTCCCCGAACTGCTTCTCACAGCACTCACAAGGGCATGACGAAGGAGGGTTACCTGAGCACACAATACCGGCATCTTCTCCATGGTGACAGTTATGGTCTCCCCAAGGCTTAGCCCTGCATTCAGAGAGGACAGCTTCAGTCCCTGTGCAGGTAACCACATCCAGCCAAATTGGGCCAGATCCTTGTCCAAATCGAGCCCCTCCTGGGGCTGAAAACGCCGCCCCACAGCCCAGCTGCCTGCACACGACTCCGGCATCGGTTATGTTCCAGCTGTCATCACACACAGTTCCCCACTGCTGGTTGTGAAGCACCTCGACTCTCCCAGCGCAGCGACTCGGACCGTTCACCAGTCGGAGCTGAGTTAGTTCTGGGATGCCTGAGTCTGCAAATACCCCAAGGGGATAAATACTCAGGGATGGGCTAGAGGAAACGAATATGGGGCTTTTTCCATACAGTTTACTCTGGCTCCCATTCCGTCCCAGTGTGGCAGACTGGCTGGCTTAGGGGGACTGAGAATGGGACACTGGGGGTCCCCTCTGGAGGTCACCAGCTTTGATCCATCCCCTGGCAGGGGGGAATGGCTGACTCCTGGGATGGAGAATGGGACACAGGGTCTTTCCCCGCAAAGGACTCTGGCTCCAATACAGTCTGTGCGAGGTGGATGAGCTGACACAGTACATTGGGGGAAGGAGACCTGGGGCTTTTCCCCTGGAAGGCACCGGTTCCCGTTTGGCCCCAGCTGTGGCAGTGGCTGGCGTCGGGGAAACAGGCACTGGGCTTTTACGTCTGGGGCCCTGGGTCCAAGCTGGTAGTTAGTGGAAGTCACAGCCATTGCAGCTCTCTGATGCCCAAAATGTGAAATATGACAGGACAGGTGTGTGCAGCCCAGACCAGCCCTCAGTCTGAGCGGCTCCCAGGCGAGGGCCAAAGGACATAACTGGTCAGGAGACTGAACTGCCCTTTCCCCCTGCCTGGGCTCCCTCCCCGTCTGTGCCCCGACGCCCCTGCCTGACCGGAGCCAATAGCAGCAGCCTCGTGGGGCTTTAGTTCTGCTCCCCCAAAGCCTCCACTGGCCCTGACTGGGGCTGATTCAGCTCCTCTATATTCCACAGCGTCCAGACAGACAGGGCCGGCCCCGTGCTGAACTGAGCACCCTCCTGTGGCGATGGCACCTCGGCAGC
>NW_020697868.1:75230-110767 GCF_002925995.2 Terrapene triunguis | reverse complement strand
ACGACTTCAGCCTCGGACAAGCCCCAGCTGTCATCACACACGGTTCCCCACTGCTGGTTATGAAGCACCTCGACTCTCCCAGCGCAGCGACTTGGGCCGTTCACCAGTCGGAGCGGAGCCACTTCTGAGATGCCTGAGCCTGCAAACACCCAAGGGAATAAACACTCAGGGAGGTTCCTGTGCGTCTGATCTCTAGTGACACAGGGAACGTAGTGCCTTGAGACACAGGACTGGCTGGAGAGGCAGACTCTGGAAATTGAAAGAAAGGAACAGGGCTGGCTCTGGCTTTTTTGCCGTCCCAAGCAAAAAAAAAAATACAACCTGTGGGGCGGCCGGAGCAGCAGAGCAAAAAAACCTGCGGGACGGCCAGAGCACGGATGCAGGGGGACTCCCTGTGCTGCAGATGTGCCCTGGGCAGCGGGGGGTGGGGGAAGGAGTGGGGGAGAGAGAGAAGGGGAGCGGCGAGGGCTTCCTTCAGTGGGGCGCTCACCACGCAGCCCCTCCCACCATACCGCCTGCTGGGAGGGCTCCGCGCTGCTGCGGTCCTCAGGCAGGGAAGGATGAGGGCTGCCCTGCCAGGCTTGCTACAGACCTGGCACCAGCTGGGTCAGACGGAGTGCGCAGCCTGCTCCCAGCAGGGCACTCCCCTCCTCCGCGCTGCTGCCCCCTAAAGGACGGCCACAGCAGCGAACCAAAAAGAAAAAAACCAAGCAAAAAAAAAAAGGATTGGATGGAATGCCGCCCCTTAGAATCTGCCAACCCAAGCACAAGCTTGCTCGGCTGGTGCCTGGAGCCAGCCCTGGGAAGGAAACTGCCAGCTGTTGCTTGTTTCTACTGTGTTCAGGGAAACAGGAATTTGTAAATAAACCAGATTGCACCAAAGAAATGCTTGACTTGTGTAATCAATTCCTCCTCTTCCCAGAAACACCCATCAAGGCCCCACTATGGCTGGAGCACATGACTTATGAGGAGAGGCTGAGGGAACTGGGATTGTTTAGTCTGCAGAAGAGAAGAATGAGGGGGGATTTGATAGCTGCTTTCAACTACCTGAAAGGGGGTTCCAAAGAGGATGGATCTAGACTGTTCTCAGTTGTAGCAGATGACAAAACAAGGAGTAATGGTTTAAAATTGCAGTGGGAGAGGTTTAGGTTGGAGATTAGGAAAAAACTTTTTCAGTAAGAGGGTTGTGAAGCACTGGAATGGGTTACCTAGGGAGGTGGTGGAATCTCCTTCCTTAAAGGTTTTTAAGGTCAGGCTTGACAAAGCCCTGGCTGGGATGATTTAGTTGGGGATTGGTCCTGCTTTGAGCAGGGGGTTGGACTAGATGGCCTCCTGAGGTCCCTTCTGTGACGAAGTGGGGGTTTTTCTTGTTTTCTGTGGGGTTTCAATGGTTTGCATGCAGAGGGGATGGGACTCAGTTTACCTGGGTGTTACTGGTTTAACGAGGTGAGGGGAGAGGGAGTTTGTTGTTACAGAGGACCGGAGAGGGAACTTGGGACCCCAGCCAATGGCCTGGAGGATGGAGACCCCAGCGACCGGTGACTGGCGACCCGGAGACCCAGCTCAGGAGTTACAGATGGTTCTGGCCAGTGAGAGGACAATGGGCTGCAGAGAGAGGACCCAGTGACCTAACCAGCCGGTTCCAGCCAGAGGACAGAAGAGAGGAGAGGAGGCCCCAGTTTACGAACCTGTTTACCTGGAGAGAAGACAATGGACAGAGACGGGGCTTGGGGCCGGGGATCTCAGATGCCGAGCTGGGAAGCAGGGGGGCTCTGAGCTGGAGAGGGGGAGCAGGCAGAGCCCACCTGGATGCAGAGAGACTGGGGTGTGCTGACCCTGAGGGAGGCCAGGCCTGAGGCCCTGAGAGTTTCCTGTGCTGTGTTCAACTCTCAATAAACCCTCCTGTTTTATGCTGGCTGAGAGTCACTCCGGTCTAGAGAACAGGATTGTATCATCCTCTTTGGGGGTGGTGGAGGTCCAGCGGGGTCCAGAGCAAGGGGACTCCCTGAGGGGGCCCACGGCGAGAAACGGGGTGCTAAGGTTCAGAGGTACGGCTCCAGGAGGTGGAGGGGCCTGACCCCGAGAGAGAGTGGACCCCCGAGAAGGGCTGTCTCACTAAAAGGGGCACCCCCCACGGACCATACGGGGCCGCGAGTGGGCACGATCTGTGAGTCCGTGACAACGTGGCAGCAGAGGATGGTTCGTGGATGCACCCTGTAGACGGTTGGCTGCGAGCGCAGGCGCTTTGCAGTGCGTTGCTGCCAGCAATAGAACAAGGGTATTGAATGGAACCAGCCTGGAAATTGCCTATAACCAGCTCCATAAGAGCGACCTGGCACATCTGTGCAGGGAGAGAGGGCTGAGCGTGGGGAGGCTCACTATGGAGCGGCTGATTGCTCAGCTTGTAGAGAATGACCTGTCTGAGGCACAGGCTCCAGGCCCCAGGGGGGCTCCCGGGGTGCCCGGAGAGCCGGAGAGTAGCCGTGGGGGCATTCTATGTAGCCACTGGGAGTGTGTCAGATCTGATTCCCCAGTCAGTACAGGGAGACCCCAGTCAGGTTCCCCCCTAGAGGAGCTGCGGATATTGGAGCTGCAGATGAAAGCAAAGGAGCTGGAGCTAGAGGAGCGGAGGCTGGTGGACCATGCAGAACAGTGGAAGCATGAGTTGGAGTTGGATGAGCGGCGGGCCAAGAGGGCCTGCTGGGGGGTAAGTGGGGAAGGGACCCGAGACGCTGATGTTGGGGGGAGTTTAGACACCAAACTGTTGCCCCAGTTCAAAGAGGGGGGGAGATATTGATGCCTACCTCACAGCCTTTGAGAAGGCCGGTGAACTGAACCAGATTGACCCTGCAGACAGGCTTCGCTGTCTGACCCCCCTGCTGTGTCCCAAAGCCATAAAGGCATTCAGCCAAATGGATGGTGTTGATACGGGGGACTACGACCTGTTCAAACAGGCTTTGCTGCTGAAGTTTGAACTGACCCCCGAGGTGTACAGGAAACAATTCTGGGGTGTACGCAAGACCTCAGGTGTCACATACAAGGAAGTCACCAACCTGCTGGGGGAATATCTCTGCAAGTGGGGGAAGGGCACAGGGGCCACTACCACAGAGGACGTGTATAACCTGGTGGGGTTGGAGCAGCTGTATGACATCTGCCCTCCGGACCTTAAGATGTGGCTAGTGGACTGGAAGCCGAAAGATCTGCGTAGTGCAGCGGCACTGGCAGATGAGTTTGTGGACAGTAGATCAGGGTCAGGGGGGAGACCCACATCGGGGACTCAGAGGGGGAGTCACCCCGAGCCCTCTCCAAGGTGGGACTCCAGGAAGCTCAACTCAGGGGTGCCCGGGAATGCTGGGGCGGGGCGACCCCCGTCGTGGGACTTGTGGGGCCTGAAATTTAATTACTGTGGCCAAAAGGGACACAAGGTGGCACAGTGCCTGAATATGAAGGAAATGGCAGCCAAGCAGAACCCGCGGGGTGTTAACTGGGTGGAAGCCCACCAGGAGGGGGCACTGCCAGTCCAGCAGCCCACAGTTGAGAGGGCTGGGCCAGGGGGAGGGGACCACCAGGCCAGGCCAGCAGGGGAAGGCGGGGCCCCAGGTCCGGAGCGCCCGTACTCCATCCGCCGGGTGAGCATAGGACAGGCCCCGGGGAACAATCGCCACATCATCCCCATTGAAGTGGGGGGAAGGAGCGTCCAGGGGTTCTGGGACACCGGTGCAGAGGTGACGCTGGCGCTGTCCGAGGTGGTGGACCCAGACCAGCTAGTGCCCGATGCCTACATGACCCTGAGGGGAGTGTTCGGGCCCCCCGTCAAGGTGTCTGTAGCGAGGATACACCTGAAACGGGGGGCTAAGGAGGAACCCAAAGAGGTTGGGGTGCACGATCACCTGCCTACCAAGGTGCTAATGGGTAATGACTTGGAAAACTGGCCGGATGGCGCTCAGAGCACCCTGGTCCTTACCCCACCCCATTGTGTACCTGAGCAAGAAGCTGCTGCCCCGGGAGCAGCACTATGTGGCCATAGAGAAGGAATGCCTGGCCATGGTGTGGGCCCTTAAAAAACTGCAGCCATATCTATTTGGGCAGTGCTTCACCGTGTACACTGACCATTCGCCCCTGACATGGTTACACCAAATGAAAGGGGCTAATGCCAAGCTGCTTAGATGGAGCCTGCTACTCCAGGGGCATGACATGGAGGTAGTCCATGTGAGGGGGAGTGCCAATATTAGAGCTGATGCTTTATCACGGGGCGGGGAACCTGAACTTCCCCAGGTCACTAACTAAGTGACTCTGCTCCATTCAGCCTCGAAGGGGGGGAGAGATGTGACGAAGTGAGGGTTTTCTTGTTTTCTGTGGGGTTTCAATTGTTTGCATGCAGAGGGGGTGGGACTCAGTTTTCCTGGGTGTTACTGGTTTAATGAGGTGAGGGGAGAGGGAGTTTGTTGTTACAGAGGACCGGAGAGGGAACTTGGGACCCCAGCCAATGGCCTGGAGGATGGAGACCTCAGTGACCAGTGACTGGCGACCCGGAGACCCAGCTCAGGAGTTGCATCTGGTTCTGGCCAGTGGGAGGACAATGGGCTGCAGAGAGAGGACCCAGTGACCTAACCAGCCGGTTCCAGCCAGAGGACAGAAGAGAAGAGAGGAGGCCCCAGTTTACGACCCTGTTTACCTGGAGAGAAAACAATAGACAGAGGCGGGGCTTGGGGCCGAGGATCTCAGATGCCAAGCTGGGAGGCAGGGAGGCTCTGAGCTGGAGAGGGGGAGCAGGCAGAGCCCACCTGGATGCAGAGAGACTGGGGTGTGCTGACCCTGAGGGAGGCCAGGCCTAAGGCCCTGAGAGTTTCCTGTGCTGTGTTCAACTCTCAATAAATCCTCCTGTTTTATGCTAGCTGAGAGTCACTCCGGTCTAGAGAACAGGGTTGTATCGTCCCCTTCGGGAGTGGTGG
This sequence comes from Terrapene triunguis, assembly GCF_002925995.2. Taxonomy (NCBI): domain Eukaryota; kingdom Metazoa; phylum Chordata; order Testudines; family Emydidae; genus Terrapene; species Terrapene triunguis. The sequence continues at coordinate 105,815 of NW_020697868.1, read as the reverse complement.
AGGTCCCGGGGGGTCCAGAGCGAGGGGACTCCCTGAGGGGGTCCACGGCGAGAAACGGGGTGCTAAGGCTCAGAGGTGCGGCTCCAGGAGGTGGAGGGGCCTGACCCTGAGAGAGAGTGGACTCCCGAGAAGGGCTGTCTCACTAAAAGGGGCACCCCCCACGGACCGCATGGGGCCGCGAGTGGGCATGATCTGTGAGTCCATGACACCTTCCAACCCTGATATTCTATGATTCTATGAATGGAATGCCCGTGCAGGAAGGACAGAAGGTGCAGCAGCGGCTACACGACTGGAAAAAGTATCCTGGAAAAGAATCCCAAACTTAAAAAGCTGAATAAAAAATGGTTACTCACTTCTCATAACGGTTGTTCTTCGAGATGTGATGTTCATGTCCATTCCAATCAGGTGTGTGCGCACGCACATGCACGGTGGCTGGAAGATTTTTTCCAGCATCCATCGGATCGGTCTGGGCACCCCCTGGAGTCGTGCCTTCATGGCGCTCAATATAGGGCCTTGCCAACCTGCCACAGTTCCTTCTTGCCAGCTACTCCAACAGAGGGGTAGGAGGGTGGGTATTGGAATGGACATGAACAACACATCTCAAAGAACAGTTACGAGAAGTGAGTTACCATTTTTTCTTCTTCGAGTGCTTGTTCATGTCCATTCCAATCAGGTGACTCCCAAGCCCAAGTTCAAGAGGTGGGGTGGGATTCGTCCACTGATTGGAGTACTGCTCATCCGAAGGCCATATCGTCTCTGGCCTGCTGGGTAATCGCACAGTTCACGGCAAAAGTGTGAATGGAGGACCATGTCGCCTCTCTGCAGATTTTCTGGGTGGGAACCTGAGCCAGGAACGCTGTAGATGAAGCCTGCGCACTGGTGGAGTGTGCAGTGATCGGAGGTGCGGGAACACCTGCCAGGTTGTAGCACTCACGAATACAGGACACTATCCATGATGAGATGCATTGGGATGACACAGGCTGACCTTTCATCCTGTCCACCACTGCCACGAACAACTGGACCGATCTTCTGAATGGTTTCGTTCTCTCGATGTAAAAGGCCAGTGCCCTATGGACATCCAGAGAGTGGAGTCTCTGCTCCCTGCTGCTGGAATGCTGCTTAGGGTAGAATACCAGGAGAAAGATGTCCTGGTTGATGTGAAACTGCCACACAACCTCCGGGAGGGAAGCAGGGTGAGGCCTGAGCTGAACCTTGTCCATTTAGAACATGGTGTAGGGAGGGTCTGATGTTAGGGCCTGGATCTCAGACACCTCCTGGCCGAGTTTATTGCTACCAGGAACGCAACCTTGTAAGAGAGGTAGAGCAGGGAGCATGTTGCTAACAGCTCAAAGGAGGGCCCCATGAGCCTAAAAAGGATGAAGTTGAGGTCCCAGGCAGAGACCGGCTGATAGACATGAGGGTATAGCCTGTTGAGCCTTTTTAGGAATCAGCTGACCATGGGGTTTGTGACAGTGTACCCCATAAGGCTTTATGGGGGGGTGCTTATAAATGTATGTATGATATAACTGGAATAGGTTTTGTGCTGCTTGTGCCATGTAACATATCTCCGTAAAGGTTATGGTCTATTATATCTATTCATCCTATTTGTACATATATATCATTTTCTATTTGAGGTTAAGAATATGGGCTGTATGCTTGCTTGGTTTCTAAGTAAGCTTTGTGAGGCATTTGGTCAACTTCTTTAGGAAGGAATTTGCCAGGTTAAGTACCTGATCAGGAAACACTTGGGGAACAATGCATCTTGGAATGCTCCAATCCACATAAGAAGTCTTCCTGGAGACATGCAAGATACCATGTGGACAATGGCTTCGGCCTGTAAAGACTGAGTCATGCAGGGACATGTGACTTGCCCAGGTGACTTCAGAACTCCATCTTGGAGCTGGACTTTGCATAGGAGGGAGGAGGGGGGTCTCCACCCACAAGAGAGAGTCTATTTAAACCCGTGGGAGACCCCTCCATTTTGTCTTCAGCTGGCTAAAGAAGGAGCCTCTCCACCCCCCCCAGGATACTCGAAGAAAACTGGAACAAAGGACAGTAACTACAGGGGGTGTGAGTGATTGCTGGACCCAGGCTAAAAGGAGATTAGCCTGTAAAAGGGAGCATTCTGGAACTGGTGAGGAACTTATCTGCATTTAGTTTGATTGGACATAGATTTGCGCATTTTATTTTATTTTACTTGGTGTTTACTTTGTTCGGTGTGTTACTACTTGGAACCACTTAAATCCTACTTTCTGTATTTAATAAAATCACTTTCTACTTAGTAATTCACTCAGAGTATGTATTAATACCTGGGGGAGCAAACAACTGTGCATATCTCTCTATCAGTGTTATAGAGGGCGAACAATTTATGAGTTTACTCTGCATAAGCTTTATACAGGGTAAAACGGATTAATTTGGGTTTAGACCCCATTGGGAGTTGGGCATCTGAGTGCTAAAGACAAGCAAACTTCTGTGAGCTGTTTTCAGGTAAACTTGCAGCTTTGGGGCAAGTGATTCAGACCCTGGGTCTGTGTTGGAGCAGACGGGAGTGTCTGGCTCAGCAAGACATGGTGCTGGAGTCCTGAGCTGGCAGGGAAAACAGGAATAGAAGTAGTCTTGGTACATTAGGTGGCAGCTCCCAAGGGGGTTTCTGTGATCCAACCCGTCACAGGGTTAGCAAATACCGAGCGGCCCTGCATGCCTGGGTGGAAGGCCGAGATGGCAGCTAAGTGCACCCTTATAGAAGATGAGAGACCCTCCTGCTTCAGAAGGAGGAGGTAGTCCAGAATGAGCAGCACTGAATCTAGCGTTGGGGGCGAATGGCGCTGTGCCGACCAGATTGAAAATCTCTTCCACTTGGCGAGGTATGTGGCTCTCGTAGAGGGTTTCCTACTGCCAAGGAAGACCTGTTTAACCTGGTCTGAACAGGAAAGCGCCAATGGATTTAACCACGGAGCTTCCATGCTGGGAGATTAATCAATTGGAGGTTTGGGTGTTGGAGACGTATGTGATCTTCTGTGAGAAGGTCTGGGGAAAGCGGCAAGGTAATCAGGGCTCCCATGGACATGGAGGGATGTGTACCATTGCTGATGGGGACAGGCCAGTCCTATCAGTATGATCCAAGCTCGATCTCTACGGATCTTGAGCAGCACCTTGTGAACGAGCGGTATGGGTGGAAAGGTGTATAGGAGAGAACCTCCCTAATGGAGGAGGAACTCATCCATGCTGGAGCCTGGGCTGTGATTCTGGAAGGAGAAGAACTGCTGGCACTTCCTGTTGCGTCGCGTGGCAAAGAGGTCTATCAGGGGAAAACCCCACCTCTGGAAGTTTGAAATTGTGACCTCTGGGCGAAGGGACCACTTGTGGCTGTGGAAGGACCTGCTGAGGAGGTCCACCTGCTCGTTCTGTACCCCAGGGAGGTACGACGCCGGCAGGTGAACTGAATGTTCTACACAGAAGTCCCATAGCATGAGGGCTTCTTGGCACAGGGGAGAGGAGCGTGCACCCCCGTTTGTTGATATAGAACATTGCTGTTGTATTGTCCGTCATGACTGATACACATTGTTTTGTTAGGTAAGGATAGAAGGTCTGGCATGCTAGGCGTACCACTCTCAGTTCTTTGACATTGATGTGAAGACCCAGATCTGCTTGCGACCAGAGGCCTTGAGTTCTGCAGTCTCCCAGATGAGCTCCCCAGCCCAAGTCTGACGCGTCCGTCACCAATGACAGAGACAGCTGTGGGGAGGCAAAGGGAACCCGAGCACACCTGCTGCACGTCAATCCACCACTGGAGGGAGTCAAGGACCAGGTGAGGCAAAGTCACGATCCTGTCCAAGCTGTCCCGGGCCAGGCGATACACTGATGCCAGCCATGACTGGAGCAGTCGAAGCCTGAGTCTGCTGTGCTTCACCACGTAGTTACAGGCAGCCATGTGTCCGAGGAGTTTCAGGCAGTTCCTCGCTGTAGTGGTGGGGAACTGCATGAGGCTTCAGACTATGAGGGCCTGAAACCTCGCCTGTGGCAGGTATGCCCTGGCTTGGGTCGAGTGCAGCACTGCCCCTATGAACTCTATCCTCTGGATGGGAGACAGGCTGTCGAAGGTGGCCCTGATAAATCTGACCTGAACTTCCACTTGCGTCCTGGAGCGGCCTTTGATCAGCCAGTCGTTGAGGTATGGAAATAACTGTACCTGGTGCCTTTGCAAGAACACGGCGACGACTGCCATGCACTTGGTGAAGACTCGAGGTGCTGCTGACAGGCCAAACGGGAAGATGGTAAATTGGTGGTGGGTACTGCTGACCACAAACCTGAGGTACTTCCTGTGGGGCTGAGTGATTGCGATATGAAAGTACGGGTCCTTCAAGTTGAGGGCGGCATACCTATCTGCTGGATCTAGTGAGGGGATGATGGAGGCCAAGGAGACCATGCGGAACCTGAGTTTCTTTATGAACTTGTTGAGTTCTCACAGGTCCAGGATAGGCCTGAGGCTGCCTTTGGCTTTCGGTAATAGGAAATACTGGGAATAAGAAACCCTTGCCCCTGTGCTCCAGAGGAACCTCCTCCACTGCCCCTAGAGATAGGAGCAACTGCACCTCCTGCTCATGAGAAGGGTCCCTGAAAATGGATGGGGAAGAAGGGTGGAAGGGTGGGAGGGCACAGAATTGGATGGAGTATCCCCTCTCTACCGTGCGGAGCACCCAGCAGTCCGAAGTGATACGGGACCATGCACGGTAGAAAGGGGACAGTCAGGAGGAAAAGGTAAGGCAGGGTAGATCCAGTCTCTGATCTGGTGTGCCGTCCTTCAAAAGGCCGGTTTAGGGCCAGAAGGCAGCTTGGGCTGGCCAGAGCCCTGGCCTGAAGATGGGTGTTGCCTCCTCCTGCCACTCCTGTTCCTCCTCCGAGAACCATCCTGTCAGTTCGGCTGATGGAATCTCAGAGGAGGTTGTGGCCTGACGTGTCTCTGCTGAGTGGTGGGAGTGTGCAAGCCCAACGACTTGAGGGTGGCTCGTGATTCTTTCAGGTTGTGCAGCCTCTTGTCTGTCTTTTCAGGAAAAAAGAGTCACATCCTCAAATGGGAGGTCCTGAATAGTTTGCTGGACCTCATAAAGGGAGTCTGAAGACTTGGAGCCCAGAGCCCCTTCTCAGGGCCACCTCAGTAGCCATGACCCTAGTGGTGGCATCAGCAGCGTTTAATGTGGCCTGGAGGGAGCCCGGGAGACTAGCTTCCCCTCTTCCACCAAGGCTGAGAACTCGGCTCCGGAGTCCGACAGGAGGAGCTCCGTAAATTTGGCCATCGCCACACAGGTGTTATACAAGTACCTGCTGACGATGGCCTGCTGGTTCAAGATACAGAACTGCAGACCCACTGTAAAACAGACCTTTCTCTCGACAAGGTCTAGTTGCTTAGCCTCTCTGTTTTTTGGGAGGGCCCTTGGAAGCCCCGTCTCTCATGCTAGTTAGCATCATCCACCACCAGAGAGTCAGGGGGAGGGTGGGAGTATAAATGTTCTAACCCTCTGGAGGGCACGAAATAACACCTCTCATTGCGCTTGGCAGTGGGTGGCAAGAAAGCTGGGGTCTGCCACAGGGTCTTGGTGGTGTCCACAAAGGTTTTAATGAGTGGTAGGGCAATACAGGAAGATCCTGAGGGGGCGAGGATGTCCACCGTGGGCTCAGCCTCCTCGACTACCTCCTTGGCCCTAATGCCCAGACCCTGAGCTGTCCTACACAGCAATTGCTGCAGCATCCTGTTTTCCACACACGGCAGGGCTACAGCTGTACCCACCAATGCTTCATCAGGTGAGGATGAAGAGGAATCACTTAAAAGGAGTGGATGCTCCCTGCCAAGGAGTCCCTCGACTCTCAGGGCAGTGTCGGTGCCAATGGTGCGCTTGACGGTGCCAGGGCTGTAGATGCCAAACCCAGTGTTGGCACCGCCATCAGTACATTCGGAAGAACTGTCGATGGAGCCGGTGCCAATCCCCCTGTCTGAGCTGATGAAGACGATGGGCCTGTCGCCAGCATCGGCGCCGGGGTCGTTGGTGCCTGCGCCGTAGTCGACGTAGATAACGGTGCTGGTGTGGAAGTCGGGCGCAGCGGTGTTGCTGAGGTCAGTGCCAAGGGTGGTGCTGGTGCTGAAGTGTTGGTGTATGGGCAGGCGCTGAGGGAAGCTGTGTAGCCGATGCTGGGATGAAGGTGACTGAGGCCACAGAAGAGGCAGCGGAACGGCGTCCTTGGGTCCCTCCCTGGCCTTGGTGAAAGACCCAGGGGGTCCAGAATGGCCACTGTGGTGGATTCTGCCACTGCGGTGGCCAGGCCTGGGGCTCTCTCCTGTCTCTCCTGGACCGTGATCTTTGGCTCCCTTCTCCTGGATCGATAGGAGCTGGACTCTGACTCTGAGGTCTCCGAGATTGAAGACCACGGAGAAGCTGAGCCTCAGTGCCTCGAGCACTGAGAGCTTGGGGAGTGGGTAGGCTCTCTGTCCGAGTGGGCCAGTGCCAAGATACGTGGAGAGGGCTAGCGCCTGGACATCATATCTGGCTTCCCTCTTGACTGCATTGGGGGGTGGGGTGTGTCCGCCAGCACTGGAGGTTCTTCCCTCCTCGGGGGCAAGAAGGGCGCTGTAAGGTGCAAGAGGTCCTGAGCAGCTTGGAAAGCCTCCAGCATCGAAGGGAGCTGTAGCTGCTGTGTAGGGACCGGTGACCATGGGGGACCCAGACTCAACTGCCTCATCTGGGCAGGAGTCAACGCTACAGCCCACTTCATCGATGCAGCCGATGCATCCTGTTCTTTTTGCGGATACAGACTAACATGGCTGCTACTCTGAAACCTATATACAGATAAGTATAGGCCACACTTGCTAAGCAAGGGCTATGGGAAGGAACTGAAGGGGTGGCAGCTTGGCAGGGCTCTACATTGAGCGACATGAAGGCGCGATTCCAAGGGGCACCCAGACTGACCCAACGGATGCTGTTAGGGGAAAAGTCTTCCAGCCACCGTGCACGTGTGTGCACACACACCTAATTGGAATGGACATGAACAAGCACTCGAAGAAGAAATTATCCTTGCTGATACCAAAAGCAAGAGCATGCAACCTACCTGAGCACACTGACATCTTCTACAGACAGCCTGTCCACAACAAATAGGCCTCACCGAGAGGACATGAACCCTAAACTCACTGATAATGTAGGTCCAACTATGACTGATGTCTCCATGAGTGAATATAGAACTCGAGCATGCAGAGTGACAAGGAAACCTGTGTGGATGGCAGAGTACCTGGGTTCCTAGGAGTTATTGTTTTAAATTCTCATTTAACAGGCAGAGGGGAGGGGAAAGCTCTAGTGGTCAATGCAGACAGCACCAATACCAACAGATGGAGCTGATGCTGAATCTTTATCTTAATCTTAAATTACAGAGAATGATGCAGAGAAGGAGCAAAGAAGCCCGGACACAGCCAGAGAATCGCTGATCATGTGACCTTCTGAAAAATGCTAATTGCTTTGGGGTCAGGGTGGGCTGAAAGAGACTTTGAACTGTGAGCAACGAAACTCTCTCCTTTTGTTTGATTTCTGCTGTGTTCAGCGAGACGGGACTTTGTACATGCTTTGTAAATAACCAGGATTGCGTTACAGAAATCCAGCAATGTTAATAACTGTCTCCTTCCTCTTACTTTATATTCCCCCACTTATACATCGCAGGATCACATTCGCCCGCTTAGTTACAGCATCTTCAAACTCTCCTTCTATCAGAAACAACCCACTTGGCCCTGAAAATTAGCTAACTGCTCAGATGAAAAAGAAGTAACTACAGTAAAAAGTAGTATTTGTAATGTATCAGGAACAAACAGAAATCCTAGGAATGGCCTAGATCCTATGCATGGCAGGGACGGTAAAATTGTCAATAAGGATGCAGAAAGGGCAGACACGGGAGATCAATATTTCTGTTTTGCCTTTGGGAAGAAGCAGGATTACAGGTTCTGTTGATAAATATAACAGTATTTATGTACTATATGTGAGCATGATCTGAACGAGGCAAAGGACACGGCCCAACATACTCTGGGGTGGGTATTTGCTCGTTGTCATATGCTTTTGAATGGTGGTTGTAGTTTTTTCCCAAATTAATGCAGGTTCCTTTTGCCTTTTTATTAGATATTTTCTTTGCTATACACTATACACAGTCAGTGCTTGATTACACAGTGGGATCATAGAGTCATCGACTCCAAGGCTAGAACGGACCTTTGTGATCATCTAGTCTGATCTCCAGTACAGGGCAGAGAACTTCTCCCAGAATACTTCCTAGAGCAGAGCTTTTACAGAAACATCCATTCTTGACTCAACAATTGTCAGCGGTGGAGAATCCATCACAACCTGTGGTAAATTGTGCCGGTGGTTAATTACCCTCACCATTCTAAATGTATGCCTCATTTCCACTCTGAATCTGTCTGCCTTCAACTTCCAGCCGTTGGATCCTGTTCTACCTTTCTCTGCTAGATTGAAAACTCCATTACATATTTATTCCCCAGGTAGATTCTTGTAGACTGTGATCAAGTCACCTCTTACCCTTCTCTTTGTTAATATATTCAGCTCCTTGAGCCTATCACTGTAAGGCAGGTTTTCTTATCCTTTAATCGTTCTTGTGGCTCTTCTATGACTCTCTCCGAATTATCAACATCGTTCCTGGATTGTGGGTACCAGAACTGAATACTGTATTCCTGCAATGGTCACAGCAGTGCCAAAATATAGAGCTAAAATATCCTCTCTACTGCTGCTCATGATTCCTCTCCTTATACATCCCAGATTGCATTACCCTTTTGATCACAGAGTCTCAGTGGGAGCTCATGCCCAACCGATTGTCCACCTCAACCTGGAAATCTGTTTCTCAGGATATAATCGCCCACCATGTAAACATGATCTGCATTCTTTGTTGCTACATGTAGATATTTACATTTAGCCATGTTAAAATGCATATTGTTTGCTTGCACCTAGCTTACCAAGCTATCCAGATCACTCTGAATCAGTGACCTGATCATTCCTCCCCCAATTTTTGTATCATCTGCAAAGTTTAACACCTATGATTTTATATTTTTTCCAAGTCATTGATAAAAATGTCAAATACCATAGACCCAAGAACCACTCCCTGCGATGTTAATTTTATACTGTTCTAGCTTTTTAATCAAAATGTTGTGCAGTATCTTACAGAACTCTAAGTATATTTCATCAACACTATTACTTTTTTCAACCAAACTGGTAATATCATCAAAAAAAGATATCAAGTTAGTTTGACAAGACCATGTTCATTTGCATTAATTAGATTACCCTCCTTTAATTCTTTATTGATCAACTCCCATATTAGCCACCCCATTGCCTTGCCTGGGATTGATGTCAGGCTAAAAGGCCTGTAATTAGCCGAGTTATCCCTTTTACACTTTTTATAAATTGGCACAACATTAGCTTTCTTCCAGGCTGCTGGAGCTTTCCTAGCACTCCAAGACTTATTGAAAATCAACATTAATGGTCCAGCATGCTCCTTACTCGGCTGTTTTAAAACCTTGGATGCAAATTACCTGGACCTGCTGATTTTAAACTATCTAAGTTAGGTAGCTTCTGTTTAACATCCTCCTGATATATTAGTGGAATGGACAGAGTGTTATCATCACCATATGGTGAGACTATATGATCTGTTTTTCCCAAATACAGAACAGAAATATTTATTGAACACATCTGTTCTTTCTCCATTGTTATTGATATTTCTACCATTTCCAACTAAGCATGGACCGTTATCATTGTCAGGATTCTTTTGTTTCTTAATATATATTAAAAACTCCTTCTTGTTGCCATAGATTTCTTATTGTGTCCCTTTGCTTCCCTTATCAATTTTCCACAAACTAGAACAATCAAACAGAGATGAAGGCCTCTCCACACAGCACACAGACCCCTCTCTGCAGTAGAGGCCCATAGCTCAGTGGTGGGGCACTGGGGTCAGCACTAACTCAGACAGAAAAGCATACTGTATTGAGTTTTCCCAACAGGCTCTCTGCAGCATCAACTGTGCAATGGAGGGTGATAGTTACCTGAGCACACAACACCAGCAACTTCTCCATGGGTACAGTTATTATCTCCCCAAGGCCGAGCTCTGCAATCGGAGAGGGCAACTTCTGTTCCTGTGCAGTTGACGTCATCCAGCCAGATACGGTCAGATCCTTGCCCAAATCGAGCCCCCCATGGGGCTGATAACGCCGTCCCACAGCCCAGCTGCCTGCATACGACTCCAGCATCAGTTATGTCCCAGCCGTCATCACACACAGTTCCCCACTGCTGGTTGTGAAGCACCTCGACCCTCCCAGCGCAGTGACTCGGGCCGTTCACCAGTCGGAGCTGAGCCACTTCTGAGATGCCAGAGTCTGCAAACACCCCAAGGGAATAAACACTCAGGGACGTTCCTGTTAATCTGATCACTAGTGATGCTGGGGGACAACTCTATACAGCCTCTGCAAAGCCTGTTAGGGGTTCACTCCCTGTCAATTAATCGCAGTTAACTCATGCGATTAACTCAAAAAATTAACCGTGATTAAAAAAATTAATCAGGCTTAATCGCAATTTTAATGGCACTGTTAAACAATAGAATACCAATTAAAATTTATTAAATATTTAACGTTTTTCTATGGTTTCAAATATTTTGATTTCAGTTACAACACAGAATACAATGTGTACAGTTCTCACTTTATATTATTACAGTTAAAGTTCTTTTATCCGGCATGTTGGAGGAATGGGGGGTGCCGGTAAATGAAAACTGCCAGGTACCTAAGAGGGAGGGAGTTTGGGTGTCGGAGTGGATGCGTGGCTGGGGTTGGGGTGCGGGAGGGGATGTGGAGTACAGGCTCTGGGAGGAAGTTTGGGTATGGGGGGGCTCGGGGCAGGCAGCTGGGGTGCGGAATGGGGTGCGGGGTGCCAGATCCAGGGGCTACTTACCTCAGGCGGCTTCCAGCAAGCAACAACTTGGCCCAACTGCTCCTAGGTGGAGGCACGGCAGGCGGCTTGGCACACTCCCTCCATCCACAGGCGCCACCCCCATAGCTCCTATTGGCTGTGGTTGCCAGCCAATGGGAGCTGTGCAGCCAGTCGGTGGGAGGGCAGAATGCAGAGCTGCCTGATGCGCCTCTGGTTAGGAGTAGCCAATCCTGGGACAATTCGCCACTTCTGGGGAGCAATGCGAAGTGAGCAGCCCCCGGATCTTACACCCCGCACCCTTCCCACATAATAAGCCCCCTCCCACACCCAAAGTCCCTCCCAGAGTCGCGCTCCACACCCCCTCCTGCACCCCAACACCCTGCCAGCCCCGCACCAACCGGACTATAAACCAGCATTTCAATGAAGATCAGAAATGCCAATTTATAGAGCTTTCTGGTTGGTGAAGAGCTGGAAAAAACAGCTTTTTTTGGATTAGAAATATTTGCACTGTAAAAACGGTAAAAGAAATAATATTTTGCAATTCACCTCATACAAGTACTGTGGTGCAATCTCTTTATTGTGAAAGTGCAACTTACAAATGTAGATTTTTTTTGTTACATAACTGCACTCAGGAAAAAAAAAAAGGAAAACTTAGAGACTACACGTCCTCTCAGTCTTACTTCTTGTTCAGCCAATCGATCAGACAAACAAGTTATTTTACATTTACGGGAGATAATGCTGCCTGCTTCTTATTTGCAGTGTCACCAGAAAGTGAGAAGAGGCGTTCACATGGCACTTTTGTAGGTTGCATTGCAAGGTATTTACGTGTCAGATATGCGAAACATTCACATGCCCCCTCATGCTTCAGCCACCATTCCAGACGACATACTACCATGCTGATGATGCTCGTTAAAAGCAATGTGTTAATTTAATTTGTGACTGAAATCCTTGGGGGAGAATAGTGTGTCTCCTCCTATGTATTTTACCTGCATTCTGCCATATCTTCCATGTTACAGTAGTCTCAGATGATGACAGTATATGTTGTGCATTTGAAGAACACTTTCACTACAGATTTGACAAAACACAAAGAAGGTATATGTGATGCTCTGTACCTCACGGGATCACCCAGCAGCCCATATTCATCCTTATAAAATGCTTGTGTGGTATCCAATGCAAAGTTTGTCATATTGGGTGTCTTCGGAAGGCTCATGATGCATGTTGTTATAGTGATGTTATAGTAATTTTTCTTGCAGTAATGTTATAGTAATGTTCTAGGATATAATTTCATGCATATAGTTATGAGGCTGAAAATGTATCCTCATGGCTTAAAATATACCAGGAAAAAACTCTCTAAGAGCAGAGGGGCAGTTCACACCTCATTGAGGCATGTATGGGACAAACCCAGCCAAGCCTCACAGGAACAAAGGATACCGGCCTAGGCAGCACCAAAAGGATCTGTTGCACTCTCGAGTGAGTCACCCCCCCTTCCTTTGTCAGTTTGGGATTGCGATGAGGTAATGCTCACCTGACTCTGAAGGGGGGGGCAAAGCAAAGAGGGAAGAAAGAACATCATAAAAGGGAGAAATGTTTGCCATACTCTTCCTCTCTCTTCCACCTACAACTACAGACACCACACCAAGCGACTGAAGCACTGATCAAAGGGGAAAGCCTGGCTGAAGAGTAACCACTAGCCGGTGTTAAGAAGCATCTAAGTTTGTAAGGGCACTGAAAGTGTTAAGATCAGCTTAGAATGGGTTTTTCTTTTATTTCACTTGACCAAATCTGACTTGTTATGCTTTGACTTATAATCACTTAAAATCTATCTTTATACTTAATAAATCGGTTTGTTTGTTCTACCTGAAGCAGTGTGTTTGGTTTGAAGCATGTCAGAGACTCCCCTTGGGAAAACAAGTCTGGTACATATCAATTTCTTTATTAAATTGATGAACTCATATAAGCTTGCAGCATCCAGCAGGTATAACTGGACACTGTAAGATGGAGGTTCCTAGGGTTTTGTATGGGACCAACGATATTGGCTAGTGTCATTTGGTTGCACAATCCAAAGACAAGCTTACATGTCAGAGGCTGTGGTGTGAACAGCCCAGGAGTGGGGGTTCTCACAGCAGAGCAGGGTAAGGCTACCTCCCCGAGTCAAGGATTGGAGTGACCTAGCAGATCACCGGTCCAGCTAACACCAGTGGGGAACGTCATAGTACCAATGTGAGATTTCTAAAGCTAGCTACAGCACTCGACCCAAGGTTTAAGAATCTGAAGCGCCTTTCAAAATCTGAGAGGGACGAGGTGTGGAGCAGGCTTTCAGAAGTCTTAAAACAGCAACATTCCAATGTGGAAACTACAGAACCTGAACCACCAAAAAAGAAAATCAACCTTCTGCTGGTGGCATCTGACTCAGATGATGAAAAGGAGCATTTGTTGGTCTACAGTGCTTTGGATCGTTATCGGGCAGAACTCATCATCAGCTTGGACACATGTCCTCTGGAATGATAGTCCAAGCATGAAGGGACATATGAATTTTTACCACATCTGGCACATAAAGATTTTTTTTCACCAGCTACAACAGTGCCATGTGAATGCCTGTTCTCACTTTCAGGTAACAATGTAAACAAGAAGCAAGCAGCATTATCTCCTGCAAATGTAAACAAACTTGTCTGTCTGAGCGATTGGCTGAATGAGATGTAGGACTGAGTGGACTTGTAGGATCTAATATTTTACATTGTTTTATTTTTTATTGCAGTTATTATTTGTTAACCATTCAACATTTGTAAGTTCAACTTTCCTGATAAAGAGCTGGCACTACAGTACTTGTATGAGATGAATTGAAAATACTATTTCTTTTGTTCCTTTCTTACAGTGCAAATATTTGAAATGAAAAATAAATATAAAGTGAGCACTGTACAGTTTGTATTCTGTATTGTAATTGAAATAAATATATTTGAAAATGTAGAAAACATCCCAAAAAATTGAAATAAATGGTATTCTGTTATTGTGTAAAGACGTGATTAAATGTGCAATTAATCATGATTAATTTTTTTAATAACTTGACAGCCATACTCCCCTCCACTACCATGCAGCCACCTGTGGGGTGGAACAGGGTAGATGAGAGACAAGGCACAGAAACTCATAAACTGTGAGGAAGAATCCTGTGTCCAGTCACAGCAGTGGGAGATATTCCAGGTTCAGGGTTACTTAGTTGAGATGTAAATCACCCAGAGTGACGGGGGTAGGAACCCCACACTTCATAAAAGGATCCCTGATTGGCTGCAAAATCCATTCAACCCCAAATCCCACAAATGGGATCTACGGTTACCCAGCGTCCCAATCTGCTGTAGCGGTACAGGGGGATCAGAGCGATCAGTGACAGGGAGGGTCACTCACGGAGGCACACGTACTGCTCCCTGCAGCGCAGGCCCTACTTGGTGTCCTGGGGCACTGGGGCCAGCACTGACTTCGAGGGGAGAGTGACCCCTGCTGAACCCTCATCTTGCTCCCTGCAGCACAGGCATGTAGAACTGTGTGGGGAAAATGGAGTCAGCACTAACACCATGGGAAGAACGACATTTACTGTGACCCTGAACCTGGTCCCTGCAGTACAGGCCCTTAGCACCATGCTGGGCCACTGGGTTCAGCACTGACTCAGACAGGAGAGCTGGGTCTGTGCTGAAAGCTTCCCAGCCTGATAGCTGCACCACCCACTGTCATGTGATGGATGCAAGTTACCTGAGCACACAACACCGGCAGCTTCTCCATGGGTACAGTTATTCTCTCCCCAAGACTGCGCCCGGCAATCAGAGAGGGCAGCTTCTGTCCCTGTGCAGTTGACATCATCCAGCCAGATACGGTCTGATCCTCGCCCAAATCGAGCACTTCCTGGGGTTGATAATGCCGTCCCACAGCCCAGTTGCCTGCACACGACTCCAGCATCCTGTAAGTCCCAGCTATCATCGCACACGGTTCCCCACCGATGGTTGTGAAACACCTCGACCCTCCCAGCGCAGTGACTTCTGCTGTTCACCAGTCGGAGCTGAGCCACTTCTGAGATGCCAGCGTCTGCAAACACCCAGGGGAATAAACACTCAGGGAGTTTCCTGTGCAACTGATCTCTCGTGTCGCTGGGGAAGATAGGGCCTCCTGCAGATGGATCCGACTGGTCTCTGCAGACAGCAACTGCCAGTCAAGAGGTCCCCACCACTGACCAGGCTAATCATGTGGCCAATGTTGAAGTTTGTCCACTCCCCTCCCAGCCAGCTGTCACCTAGTTAGGCTGTCACCTAATTAGGCAGATGCTGGCATAAGCATCTTGATGATTGGGAGCATGAACAGTCACCCGTGTCATTAGTTGTTGCCTTAGCCTGTCATCAGCATCCAATTTACATGTGTTGGCTCCATCACTCCCTGAAAACGTCAACCAGAGTCCATCCCCCTTAGAACTGCCTGGAGCACAGGGACGATTGGCAGGAACCTGCTGCACACCAGGCTGACAATGGTTCCGACCAGTGCAGAGGCAATGCACACTTCCTACAAGCAGATCGGCCCCCTCCTGATGCAAACACCTGCCCCTGTGGCTCCTCCTCACTAGCCATGACTGACTTGGCAACATCGTTTTGTGGCAGCCATTGCTGCGCTCGTGTCTAGTGCTGCCAGCCCAGGACCAGTCTCAGATGAATGATGGCAGAGCTGGGCTAACAGCTGTGTCCTCACAGAGGGGCAGCAACTCCGGGATGGAGAGACTGGCGTGCTGATGGATTTTCAGAAGCCCTAACTTGTATCTGCCCATTTACAACCTGGGATGCAGATCCTGGGATAGGCTTAATGTGCCCCTCACTGTACTGACCACAGGAATTGCTGCAATGCAGAAATGTGGCTTAGCCTGATCTTCTCAGTGTGCCTGTGGGACAGCAATACAGACAGTCACACGTGGTGGAGGAGAGCCCTGTTAGAAGACTGGACCTTGAGGATGCACAGTTAGATGGCTGAACATGCTAGAGGTAAGCAAGGTCAGAATGAGCTCTCCCCTGACAGCTAGTGATAAGCTGCGGACGGGAAAAGGCTTCAGGACCAGACAGTATTTACATGAACACACCAACTCTGCCCGGTATCCAGCAGACAGAGCTATGTTGGCTGGTTCTGCATTACAATTCACTGTAGTACTTGAATGCAGGGGTAGGGAAACTATGGCCTGCGGGCCAGATCCGGCCTGTCAGGGCTTTGGATCCGGCCCCTAGGATTGCCACCCGCGTGGCGCCACTGACCCCGCACCACTCCCGGACTCGGCTGGACCACCTCCCTGCGACCCCTGGGGGTGAGGCGGGGGACAGAGGGCTCTGTGTGCTCCCCTCGCCTGTAAGCACCGCCCCCCACAACTCCTATTGCCCAGGAATGGGGAATCGTGGCCAATGGGAGAGTCAGGGGAGGTACACGCAGGCGAGGGCAGCGCGTGGAGCCCTCTGCCCTCCCCCAGGGTCCGCAGGGACGTGGTGCCGGCCACTTCCGGGAGCAGCGCGACGCGGCACGGAACCAGAGGAAGCAGGGAGCCTACCCTGGCTCTTGTGCGAGCTGCTGACATCCCAGAACCACTCCAGGTAAGCAGCCCCCAGCTGGAGCCCGCACCCTGAATCCCACCTCACTCTGCCTGCACCCCAACACCCTGCCGCACCTAGCATGCCTCCTGCAATACAACCCCCTTTCCCTGAGCCCCCTGCTGCACCCTGCAGCCCTCCTGCACCCCAACCCCTGCCCTCAGCCTCTGCCACACCCCACAGCCCACCTGCACCCAACTCCCTTCCCTGAGCCCCATCCCACACCCCGCACCCCTCCTGCACCCCATCTCCCTACTCTAAGCCACCTCCCGCACTCTGCACCCCCTCCTACACACCAACGCCCTTACCTGAGCCACCCAGATGTGGCCCTCGGGCCAAAGAGTTAATGAATGCTCCATTGGCTGTCTTTTTGATTTAAGTCAGTGGTCTCCAACCTTTCAGAGTAGCGGGCGACAGACGAATAGCGACCGAAATGCCACGGTGGAGCACGGCCGCTGGACAAGCAGCCGCCCAAATGCCGCCGAGAAGTGGCAACGCCAAGGAGCATCACCACTGAAACGTCACCAAGAAGCAGCATCATCAAGAGGCGTCTCCACCGAAATGCCGACGGCGGGGCGCTCCCTTGTCAGTAGGCGGACACACATAGATGCCCCGGCGTGCGCCATGGCATCCGCGGGCACTGCATTGGGGACCACTGGTTTAAGTGATCACTAGAGCTGAAATCACCTTCTGAGAGACAGTGTTTCTGTCCAGCCTGCTTCAGCACTGAGGTTTTCCCCACTAAGAGTTGACTGTCACTGAGAGCTGGGTGGAGGTTCAAGAGAGCGACCTGCAGAGGTCACAGTAGAGTGGCCGGGGTGAGAGTGAGCAGAGTGGTGAGTGGCTTGCAGGGCAGCTGCCACCAGAGCAAGCACCCAGACAGCAGAGCGAACCAGGCACTCTCCTCCCTGCCCTCATGGTGGGAGCTGAATTCACACAGGTGCACCTCTGAACTCTGGGTCTTCACTAACCAAAGGCAACCACTGTGAGTGGGATGCAGTGGAGGGAAAAGGGAGGGGCACCATACACAAACTTTTAGTTGCTGGACTCAAGAACCTGAAGAAAAAGACACTGCCCAACATACTCTTGGGTAGGTGTTTTGCTCATGGTTTTATGTTTACAAAATCCTGTTTGTGGCGTTTTCCCAAGTTAATGTCAGGGGCTTCCCTCCTTTTATTAAACATTTCAGAGTGGGAGCCATGTTAGTCTGTATCAGCAAAAACAATGAGGAGTCCTTGTGGCATCTTAGAGAGTAACAAATTTATTTGAGCATAAGCTTTCATGGGCTAATACCCACTTCATCAGATGCATGGAGTGAAAAATACAGTAGGCAGTATATATACTACAGCAAATGAAAAAATAGGAGTTGCCTGACCAAGTGGTGGGTCAGTGCTAACGAGGCCAATTCAATCAAGGTGGGAGTGGCCAATTTCCAACAGTTGAGAAGAAGGTGTGAGTATCAACAGAGAGTAAATTACTTTTTGTAGTGACCCAGCCACTCCCAGTTTTTATTCAGGCCTAATTTGTTGGTGTCCAGTTTGAAAATTAATTCCAGTTCTGTAGTTTCTCGTTGAAGTGTTGTTGAAGTTTTTTTGTTGAAGAATGGCCACTTTTAAGTCTGTTATTGAGTGTCCAGGGAGATTGAAGTGCTCTCCTACTGGTCTTTGAATGTTACAATTCTTGATGTATAATTTGTGTCCATTTATTTTTTTGCGTAGAGACTGTACAGTTTGGCCAATGTACATGGCAGAGGGACATTGCTGGGAATGGGCGACGTCCATCCTGATTGAATTGGTCTCGTTAGCACTACAAAAACTAATTCTCCCTCTGTTGATATTCGCCACTTCTTGTCAACTGTTGGTAACTGGCCACTTCCACCTTGATTGAATTGGCCTCGGTACCACGAACCCCTGTGTTAGCCCACAAAAGCTTATGCCCAAATAAATTTCTTAGTCTCTACGGTGCACAAGGACTCCTCGTTGTTTTTCTCATTATTAAAAAGTTTCTTTTCTTCACTGAGACTCTGTGGTTGCAAGAGGGGAACCTTTCCCTCATAGCAGCACCCTGAGGGTGGTGTATAATTGTCCGAGGTTACTGGGTGGGTGCTCAAGCTGGATCTGTGTTATATTGCTGGAAAGGAACCCCTAGATATTGAATCTGGCCCTGGTCCCTTCTGACGCCACTGGCAGAAGGGTTACATAGATATCGACTTGTGACATACACAACAGAAGAAGATTCCCCCACTGACCTGCAGCCACTTCTGTGCTAGGACAGGGCAGCTGAGAAACAGGACAGGGAAATATGTAGGCTGTGTAGGACAGGAAGTGAGGAAGAATTGCATCTCCTGTGTCCAGCTCTAGGGAAAGTTACAAGTTCAGGACTAATTCTGTGAAATGAAAATCCGCCAGAACACAGTGCTTAGGAAAGGGAGTCTTGAGAAATTGGCCCTGGATTTTTCATTTGAGTGAGCAGCTGCAGGCTCCATTGACACCAAATGAAACCAATGGAAGCTGCAGTAACCCAGGTCCCCATTGTGCGGCAGAGGAGTCTGGCCCCGAGATAAGTGGACGCCAACTGGCAGAGGGCACAGGCATGCCAAGAGTTATATGGGGATCCCCTGGGTGAGATATATGCACAATAGCTCACCAAAGGTGGTATGTGAGGTCTCTAACAAGAGCCAGCAGCCCACTCATTGCCCTAATGGGAGCAAGATATTTGTATGGGACATAGCTGAAGAGAGATATAAAATGTAGAATATGATGCTCCAGAATTGTTATAAATAAATAGAGATATCCTATCTTTTAGAACTGGAAGGGACTTTGAAATAAAGATCATTGAGTCCAGTCCCCTGCCTTCATTAGCAGTACCAAGTACTAATTTTGGCTCCTGATTCCTAAGTGGCCCCCTCAAAGATTGAACTCACAACCCTGGGTTTAGTAGCTCAATGCTCAAACCACTCAGCTATCCCGCCCCTCCAAGTGAAGTATGTCACCTGCGCCATGGCAATCCCTTTGGCTGAGTCAATCAGCACATAGAACACAGCACAGCCGTGGAGACAGGCTATATTCACTGTCTGGGCCCAGGAGGGGGCTCAGAATTTACAAAGACCAAGGACCCTCAGCACAAGTCTTCAAAGAGAGACCACTTCTGGGAAGAGACAATGGTCTGTACCTACAAAGAAAGAGGAGAGGGGACAAGAGCGCGCTTTCACCCAGAAGGCAGCTGATAGTGTTTGTCTCAGGAACAGGAGATCACAGCCAAGCCTGGAGTAAAACCCTGGAAGCACCTTGGGGTGAGTGTTACTCTACCAGACAGAAAAGTATCTTGTTCAATGATTCTAGGCTCTAGTTAACGTGGTATGATTTTACTGGCCATGGAACCATTTCTTTCCAACCCTTCTCCTTGCTACCCCTCAAATCTCTACACTCTGTGAAATCACTTGTCGTTGATGTGACTATAACGGGATCTAGAGCTGTGTGCTGATTGGGGCGGAGGTGGAGCTGGTCACCTTGGGACCATGGTCCTTTGGGAGCAGTAGATCTGTGATTGCTATGAATGCCCAGCGAGAGAGGCACTGGGTGGTACAGGGGGACGTTCAGAGGACTGAGGGGTGAAGTGTGCCTATTGCCAACCTGGAAAGAGGTCATCCCCCTCCCCAAGGCCTAGAGGGCATGGCTTGTGTGGCCTGTGGCTGAGCGAGTCGGGGAGCTGTCCCCCAGTGTGCACAGACAAGGCTTCCACATGCTAGGGGCCCATGGTACTGCACTGGGGCATTAGGGCCAGCACAACTGCAAATGGAGAACGCTCCCTACTGACACCCCCCTACCTGCAGCACAGGCCCCCTAACACTGCTTTAGGGCACTGGGGTCGGCACTGACATCAAAGGGAGAGTGTGAGCATCCCCTACTGAGCCCTCACACCTCTCCCTGTAGCACAGGCCCATAGAACCGCACAGGGTAATTAGGGACAGCACAGACTGAGAGGAGAGCCTCCCTAGTGGAACCATCATATTGCGCCCTAAAGCACAGACCCCAAGCACCATGCTTGGGTCAGAACTGGCTTTGAGGGGACAATGCCCCATAATGAGCTTACAACCCTCCTCCCTACCACAGGCAGGGTGGTAGATGAAGGTTACCTGAGCACACAACACCGGCATCTTCTCCGTGGGTACAGTTATTCTCTCCCCAAGGCTGAACCCTGCAATCGGAAAGGGCAGCTTCTGTCCCTGTGCAGCTGATATCATCCAGCCAGATACGGTCAGATCCTTGCCCAAATCGAGCCCCTCCAGGGGCTGATAACGCCGTCCCACAGCCCAGCTGCCTGCACACAACTCTGGCATCCTGTAAGTCCCAGCTGTCACCACACACAGTTCCCCAGAGCTGGTTGTGAAGCATCTCGACCCTCCCAGCACAACGACTCGGGCCGTTCACCAGTTGGAGCTGAGCCACTTCTGAGATGCCAGAGTCTGCAAACACCCAAGGGAATAAACACTAAAGGAGGTTCCCGTGCATCCGACCACTAGTGTTGCTGTGGAAAAAATGGTTACCTACCTCTCGTATCTGTTGTTCTTTGAGATGTGTTGCTCATGTCCATTCTAAAAGGTTTTTTCCCCTAGCAGTACCAGTCAGATTGGCTGTGGAGACCCCCTGGAGTGGCACCTTCATGGCTGTGTATATAGGTACCTGCCGACCCGCTGCCTGCTCAGTTCCTTCTTGCCGGAATACTCCAACAGAGGGGAGGCAGGTGGCATTTGGAATGGACATGAGCAACACATCTCAAAGAACAACAGTTACGAGAGGTAGGTAACTGTTTTTCTTCTTCAAGTGATTGCTCATGTGCATTCCAATAGGTTACTCCCAAGCAGTTTCCCTGGGGGAGGGGTTGGAATTCACCTATTTGAGGAATGCAGGATTGCCCTGCCAAAGGCTACATCATCCCTTGCCTGTTGGGTCATGGAGTAGTGTGACGTGAAGGTGTGGATAGAGGAACACACTGCTGCCTTGCATATTTCCTGGATAGGGACCTGCGCTAGGAATGCTGAGGACAACGCCTGCACTCTTGTGGAGTGCACCACCTGCAGCCACGTTCTTCACCTCCTTGTAATGGCGGTGGCCATAGTCCAAGCTGCCGAGTCTGCCATGTCTAACATAGCCTGGAGGGAGGTTCTCAAGACCACTTTGCCCTCCTCGAGAAGAACGCTAAACTTCTTGCAGGAGTCAGCCAGAAGCAACTCCTGGAATTTTGCTAATGAGTTCCAGGAATTGAAAGCGGCTGAGTACTGCTTGCTGGTTGGCCACTTGAAGCTGGAGCCCCCCGGTCGAGTAGACCTTTCAGCCGAAAAGGTCCAGCTTCTTAGTGTCCCGTGACTTTGGGGTGGGACCTGGCTGCACCTGTCACTCCTTATGATTTGCCGCATTGACCACCAGAGTCCCCAGTTGGGGGTGGGTGAAAAGGTGTTCATAC
The DNA here is from genome assembly GCF_002925995.2 of Terrapene triunguis. NCBI lineage: Eukaryota > Metazoa > Chordata > Testudines > Emydidae > Terrapene > Terrapene triunguis. Next base: position 83,809 of record NW_020697868.1, on the reverse strand, counting down.
CTTTTCTGTGGCAAAAAATTGCTTCTCTCCACCTCTTTAGCAGTGGATGGTATTGAGGCTGGAGTCTGACACAGCACCCTAGGAGTGTTCTGGATCGTTCTTATCAGGGGAAGGCCACCATAGAGGATGTCCACCATCGGGTCCCACTCCTCCGTGACCTCTTCTGCCTGGAGATTCAGGTTTAGGGACACCTTCCTAAGAATGTCCTGGTATCCCCTGGTGTCCAACACCAAAGGGTGATGGTGGTGTCCGCCACTGCCTCATCTAGTAAGGAGAAGGAGAAGGCCCATGGGACTGGGTCTTCTTGCCCTACTGGCTCTCTGGAGGCTTGGTCAGGTGCCTCTGTCCCCCACCTCCCGTGACTGGACGTGGCTGCAGTACAACTAGTGGCACTGGTTTGGGTGCTGTGCCTGAGCATGACGGCCCAGAGTCCCTGTCTCATTCGGGGTCCTCAGGAGCCCTGGGGGTGTGGTGAGCCACCGACGTTTCTTGGGAGTCTAGGGGGGTGGTTACCCCACTCCTGCCTGAAGGGGATAAAGCAGCCCTGAAGAGGGCTGCAGCGGAGAAAGCTGGGCTGATTGGTAAAGCAGCCATAGCTGTGGTCAGTTTAATCAGGGCCCAGATGGACTTATAAGAAGGCTGGGGCCAGAAGCAGAAGAGAGACACACTATCTCTAGCCTCAGAGAGAGAAGGACCTGACTGCCTGGGAAGCTGAGAAGAGTATCTAGGGTGATGCAGCACTGGGGAAGGGCAGAGGGAGCTGGGGAGCTCCATCCTAGCAAAGTCCCAGGCTGCAGGCTAAGCTAAGGGCTCACAAAAAGGTACTGGGGCTGCAGAGGGGCATCCCAGATAAAGGCAGAGGCAGCAGGTCTAACCCCCCTTGCCGATGATGAGTGGTTTACAGACTGCAGTCTGCCCCTGTGAGTGGGGGCTAGATGATGACTGGCAGTAGCCAATGAGTCAAGGTGGGGATAGGAAGTTCGGGGTTCCCCTGGGAGGGGAGACCCAGAGTGAGGGGGCACTGAGGTGGGCAGAACCCCTGGGCAAAGGGCACCGGGATCCGGGAGGGACACATAGGCCAGTGGCAGGTGAGACCTGAGCCAGCAGAGGTGCGCTCCGGAGCTGGAAAAGAGCTAATTCCCTGGACAACCAGCAGGAGGCGCCGCACCGGTGAGACGTCGCCCCACCACAGGGAGGGAACGGGGTGCAGACGCCACCAATGCGGCCCTGGAGCCCTGACCCTGAGTCTGATGATAGGTCAAAGGAGTGCAAAAGGGCCATTGTACTGGGCCCTGACATTGGAGGGGCCAGGAGACTGCCAGTGCCGATGAGTCCACAGCTCTGCAGTGCCAGGACTGGGGCTGGGGGCAGGAGCAGTACTGGCTGCTTCGAGAGACAGAAGACTCAGCGTCTGACTCAGATGAGTACTCTGTGCCTGACCACAGGAGGGCGGAGCCCGACAGTGCCGGGGAGCAGCACCAAGGTGATGGTGAGCGGTGCCATAACATCATGGGCTTGCCGTAATGATGAACTAGGGGTGATGCCGCCATCGGTGCCACAAAGGGTGCCGGAGCCATATGCGGTGCTGCCATAGATGCTGCAGCCGGTGCCGTCGTCGGTGCCACTTACGGTGCCTGAGCTTGCGGTGCCGGAGCTCACATCTGCGAGGCAAGGGTCTGCGCTATAATGGCAGTAAGGTCCCGCGCTGCCTCATAGGTGTCCGGTGTGGAGGGGAGTCCACCAGCACCATACTTGATGGGCCTCCAGTTGGGGCCCGAGTCAACGGTAACGGGTCTTCAGATCCAGACCGTGGGTTTCCTGCTGCAAGACGCACTCCGCTGGAATCCCCTCGCGGATTTTTGATGGAGGAACGAACCCTGTCCGCCTTCTTTTTCTTATGCAGCACCGGGTACTGTGAGCGGTGCCGCCAGGTAGCACTGGCCTTACGAGCAGGGCAGCAGTGTCCGTGCTCCTTGGAGGAGTCCTTTCCTGGTGCCGGGACATCCCGCACCAAGGCCGGGGGGCTGCGCACCTATGATGCCGGTGCCATTTCCGGTGCTGGCTGGGTGCAGAGAGCTGACTCCATCAGAAGTAGCTTTTAATGATAGTCCCGCTCTCTCTTAGTCCTGGATCTAAAACTCCAGCAAATTGGGCACTTGTCTGTCTGATACCCTCTCTTAGGCACTTGAGACAAGGAGTGTGTGGATTGCATGTGGGCATAGGTTTCGAACACCTCTCGCACGCCTTGAACTCCTGTGACCGAGGCAGGCCCAAGTGCCTGGGGAAACTGGGGTGGGGGGAAAGCCCCCCAAAGTCAGCCCAACTTACTAGAAACTACTATATAACTTACTATTAACTATCTGCAACTAAGAAAAGGGAACCATTAGGTAGGCACTTGCGAATGCAAGAGACTGAGCTGCTCCAACGACCATCACTGGCGGTAAGAAGGAACTGCGCAGACGGTGGGTCAGCAGACCTATATACACCGCCATGAAGGCGCCATTCCAGGGGTCTCCACAGCCGACCCGATGGGTACCGCTAGGGAAAAACCTTCTGACGATCATGCATGTGGCGCGTACACACCTATTGGAATGCACATGAGCAATCACTCAAAAAAGGACATAGTGCCTCCCACTGACGGGTCTGAACAGCCTCTGCAACAGCCTGTTAGTGGTTCACTCCCTGTCAATCAATCACAGTTAACTCAAAAAAAAATAATGATTAAAAAACTTAATCACGATTAATCGCAGTTTTAATCACACTGTTAAATAATAGAATATCAAATGAAATTTATTAAATATTTTGCATGTTTTTCTATATTTTCAAATATATTGATTTTAGTTACAACACAGAATACAATGTGTACAGTTTTCCCTTTATATTATTACACTTTAAGTTGTTTTATCCGGCATGTTGGGGGAATGGGGGGTGGCGGTAAATGAAAAATGCAGGTTAACTAAGAGGGAGGAAGTTTGGGTGCAGGATGGGGCTCAGGATAGGCAGTTGGGGCGCGGTATCGGGTGCAGGGTGCTGGATCCAGGGCGACCTCAGGCAGCTCCCCAGAAGCAGCAACTCGTCCCCGCTGATCCTAGGTGCAGGCACGGCAGGCGGGTTGGCGCACTCCCTCCGCTGGCAGGCACTGCCCCCGGAGCTCCCATTGCCCGTGGTTCCCAACCAATGGGAGCTGTGCAGCTGGCACGGGGGGCGAGCAGAATAGAGAGCCACCTGACGAGCCTCCACTTAGGAGTAGCCAGAGCCTGGGACAGGTCTCTGCTTACGGGGAGCCATTCAAGGTGAGAGGCCCCTGGATCTTACTCCCAGCACCCTCTCCCACATACCAAGACCCCTCCCACACCCCAAGTCTCTCCCAGAGCCCGCGCTTCAAATCCCCTTCTGTGCCCCAGCACCCTGCCAGCCACAGATTATAAATGGGCATTTCAATGAAGATCAGAAATGCCAATTTATAGAGCTTTCCTGTTGGTGAAGTGCTGAAAAAAAAAAACAGTTTTTACTATATTTTGGATTAGAAATATTTTCACTGTAAAAATGGTAAAAGAAATAGTATTTTGCAAATCACCTCATACAAGTACTGTAGTGCAATCTCTTTATTGTGAAAGTGCAACTTACAAATGTTGATTTTTTTTTTGTTACATAACTACACTCAAAAAAACCCCAACAATGGAAAACTTAGAGCCTACACATCCTCTCAGTCTTACTTCTTGTTCAGCCAATTGCTCAAACAAATTTGTTTACATTTACGGGAGATAATGCTGCCTGTTTCTTATTTGCAATGTCACCCAAAAGTGAGAAGAGGCGTTCGCATGGCACTTTTGTAGGTGCTTTTCAAGGTATTTACGTGCCAGATATGCTAAACATTCACATGCCCCTACATGCTTCGGCCACCATTCCAGATGACATGCTACCATGCTGGTGATGCTCGTTAAAAAAAGCGATGTGTTAATTTAATTTGTGACTGAAATCCTTGAGAGAGAATTCTGTATCTCCTGCTATGTATTTTACCTGCATTCTGCCATATCTTTCACGTTACAGTAGTCTCGGATGATGACTCAGAAAATGTTGTTCATTTTAAGAACACTTTCACTGCAAATTTCACAAAATGCAAAGAAGGTACCTGTGACCCTCTGTACCTCGGCAAATCATCCAGCACCCCCATGTTCATCCTTATAAAATGATTGTGTGGTATCCAATATGAAGTTTGTCATGTTGTGTGTCTTCAGGAAGCTCATGATGCACTGAGCTTTGTTGTTATAGTGATGTTATAGTAATTGTTGTTGCAGTAATGTTATAGCAATGTTGCAGGTTATAATTTCATGTATATAGTTATGAGGCTGAAAATGTATCCTCATGGTTTAACATAAGCCCAGGGAAAAACTCTCTAAGAACAGACGCATAGTTCATACCTCATCAAGGCATGTATGGGACAAACCCAACCCAGCCTCACAGGAAAAAGAATGCTGGCTTAGGCAGCAACAAAAGGATCTGTTGGACTCTCGAGTGAGTCACCCCCCTTCCCTTGGTCAGTTTGGGACTGCGGTGAGGTAATGCTCACCTGATCCTGAAGAGGGTGGGGCAAAGCCAAGAGGGAAGAAAGAACATAATAAAAGAGAGAAATGTTTGCCAAGCTCTTCCTCTCTTTTCCACCTACATCTAAAGACACCACACCAAGCGACTGAAGCGCTGATCAAAGGGGACAGCCTGTCTGAAGAGCAACCAGCACGCCCGTCGTAAGAAGTATCTAAGTTTGAAAGGGCATTAAAAGTGTTAAGATCAGCTTAGAATGTGTTTTGCTTTTATTTTATTTGACAAAATCCGACTTGTTATGCTTTGACTTATAATCACTTAAAATCTATCTTCATAGTTGTTTGTTCTACCTGAAGCAGTGTGATTGGTTTGAAGCGTGTCAGAGACTCCCTTTGGGATAACAGGCCTGGTACATATCAATTTCTTTGTTAAATTGATGAATTTATATAAGCTTGCAGCATCCAGCGGGGATTACTGGACACTGCAAAACAGAGGTTCCTAGGGTTGTGTCTGGGACCGGCGATATTGGCTAGTGTCATTTGGTTGTACATTCCAAGGAGCAGCTTACATTTCAGAGGCTGTGTGTGAACAGCCCAGGAGTGGGGGTTCTCACAGCAGAGCAGGGTATGGCTGGCTCCCAGAGTCAAGGATTGGAGTGACCTAGCAAATCATCAGTCCAGATAACATCAGAGGGGAACATTACAGTACCAATGTGAAATTTCTAAAGCTAGCTACAGCACTCGACCAAAGATTTAAGAATCTGAAATGCCTTCCAAAATCTGATAGGGACAAGGTGTGGAGCATGCTTTCAGAAGTCTTAAAAGAGCAAACCTCCAATGCAGAAACTACAGAACCTGAACCACCAAAAACAAAATCAACCTTCTGCTGGTGGCATCTGACTCAGGGTATGTCTATACTTACCCGCTGGTTCGGCGGCAAGCAATCAATCTTCTGGGATCAATTTATCGCGTCTTATCTAGATGGGATAAATCAATCCCGGAAGTGCTCGCCATCGACGCCGGTAATCCTGCTCCGTGAGAGGAGTAGGCGGAGTCAACGGGGGAGCCTGCCTGCCGCGTGTGGACCTGTGGTAAGTACCTTTAAGTTCGAACTAAGATACTTCGACTTCAGCTACGTTATTCACGTAGCTGAAGTTGCGTATCATAGTTTGAACTGGGGGCTTAGTGTGGACCAGCCCTCAGATGATGAAACTGAACATTTGTCGGTCTGCACTGGTTTGGATAGTTATCGAGCAGAACTCATCATCAGCATGGACGTATGTTCTCTGGAATGGTAGTCGAAGAATGAAGGGACATATGAATTTTTAGCGCATTTGGCACATAAATATTTTGCTACACCAGCTTAAACAGTGCCATGTGAATGCCTGTTCTCACTTTCAGGTAACATTGTTTACCTTTGCAGGAGATAATGCTGCTTGAATCTTGTTTACAAACTTGTTTGTCTGAGCGACTGTATGAATAAGCTGTAGGACTGAGTGGACTTGTAGATTCTAAAATTTTACATTGTTTTACTTTTGAATGCAGTTATTACTTGTAAATCATTCAACATTTGTAAGTTCAACATTCCTGATAAAGAGATTGCACTACAGTACTTGTAGGAGGTGAACTGAAAATACCATTTCTTCTGTTTCTTTTTTATAGTGCAAATATTTGTACTTAAAAATAAATATGAAGTGAGCACTGTACAGTTTTAATTCTCTTTTCTAATTGAAATCAATATATTTGAAAATGTAGAAAAGATACCAAAAAATGAAATAAATGGTATTCTATTATTGTGTAAAGGCGCTATAAATTATGCACTTAATCATGATTAATTTTTTATCTCCCAATTAATCACGATTATCTTTTTAATAACTTCACAGCCCTACTCCCTACCACTACCATGCAGCCATCTGTGGTGTGGAACAAGGTAGATGAGAGACAGGACACAGAAACTCATGAGCTGTGTAACAGAGGAAGTGAGGAAGAACCCTGTCTCCAGTCATAGGAGTGGGGCATATTTCAGGTTCAGGGGTAATTAGCTGAGATGGAAATCACCCGGAGTGACATAGATAGGAACCCCACACTTCATAAAGGGATACCTGAGTGGCTGCAGGATCCATTCAACCCCAAATCCAACAAATGGGATCTAGGGTTACCCAGCGTCCCATTGTGCTCTAGCAGGGCAGGGGGATCAGAGCGATCAGCGACGGGGCACACAGAGGCACACGTACTGCTCCCTGCAGCACAGGCTCTAAGTGCTGTGGTGGGACACTGGGGCCAGCACTGACTTTGATGGGAGAGTGCCCCCTACTGAGCCCTCATCCTGCTCCCTGCACCAGAGGCACATAGAACTGTGTGGGGGAAATGGAGTCAGCACTGACACCATGGGAAGAACGACAATTACTGTGACCCCGAACCTGCTGCCTGCAGTACAGGCCCTTAGCACCATGCTAGGGCACTGGGGTCAGCGCTGACTCAGACAGGAGAGCTGGGTCTGTGCTGAAAGATTCCCAGCCCGATCCCTGCACCACCCACAGTCACATGTTGCACTGAAACATGCATGGTGGTAGATGAAGGTTACCTGAGCACACAACACCGGCATCTTCTCCGTGGGTACAGTTATTGTCTCCCCAAGGCCGAGCTCTGCAATCAGAGAGGGCAGCTTCTGTCCCTGTGCAGTTGACGTCATCCAGCCAGATACGGTCAGATCCTTGCCCAAATCGAGCCCCTCGTGGGGCTGATAACGCCGTCCCACAGCCCAGCTGCCTGCATATGACTCCAGCATCCTGTAAATCCCAGCTGTCATCACACACGGTTCCCCACTGCTGGTTGTGAAGCACCTCGACTCTCCCAGCGCAGTGACTCCTGCTGTTCACCAGTCGGATCTGAGCCACTTCTGAAATGCCAGCGTCTGCAAACACCCAAGGGAATAAACACTCAGGGAGGTTGCTGTGCAACTGATCTCTTGTGTCACTGGGGAATGTAGCGCCTCCCGCCGACGGATCTGACTGGTCTCTGCACACAGCAACTGCCTGTGAAGGACTCCCCACCACTGACCAGGCTAATCACTTGGGCAATGTTGAACTTGTCCACTCCTCTCGCAGCCAGCTCTCACCTAGTTAGGCTGTCACCTAATCAGGCAGACTGGACGGCAGTCTATCCTACTGCTCCCCCTAGAGCACTTAAAAAGATCACCCCTGCACTGCTGGCAGGAACCTCCTGGGGAGCAGATTTACACCCTCACTCCTGGCGCTGGTATTCGCTCCAGTGCGATGCGGTGCAGTGCTGTGGGGTAGACGCTGGCATAAGCATCTTGGTTACTGGGAGCTGAACACAGTCACCGGTGTCATTAGTGGTTGCCTTAGCCTGACATCAGCATCCAATTTACATGTGTTGGCTCCATAGCTCCCTGAAAATGTCACCCAGAGTCCATCCCCCTTAGAACTGCCTGGAGCTCAGTGATGCCTGGAAGGTCCTGCTGCGCACCAGGCTGACAATGGTTCCGACCAGTGCAGAGGCTATGCACACTTCCTACAAGCAGATCGGCCCCATCCTGGAGCAAACACCTGCCCCTGCGCTTCCTCCTGACTTGCCACATATTACAGGTTCAGGGGTAATTAGCTGAGATGTAAATCACCTGGAGTGAAGGGGATAGGAACCCCACACTTCATAAACAGATCCTAGCCCTATTGTGCTGTAGTGGGGCAAGGGGACCAGAGCGATCAGCGATGGGAATGTCTCTCACAGAGGCACATGTACTGCTCCCTGCAGCGCAGGCCCTAAGTGCTGTGCTGGGGCACTGGGACCAGCGCTGACTTTGAGGGCAGAGCAACCCCTACTGAGCCCCCATCCTGCTCCCTGCAGCACAGGCATGTAGAACTATATGGGGAAAATGGGGATACCATGGGAAGAGCGACAGTTACTGTGACCCTGAAACAGCTCCTTACAGTACAGGCCCCTAGCACCATTCTGGGGCACTGGGGTCAGTGCTGACTCAGACAGGAGAGCTGGGTCTCTGCCGAAAGCTTCCCAGCC
>NW_020697868.1:62679-74830 GCF_002925995.2 Terrapene triunguis | reverse complement strand
TGGGAGCTGAACACATTCACCCGTGTCATTAGTGGTTTCCTTAGCCTGACATCAGCATCGAATTTACATGCTTTGGCTCCATCGCTCCCTGAAAATGTCACCTAGAATCCATCACCATTATAACTGCCTGGAGCACAGGCACGGCTGCCAGGAACCTGCTGCGCACCAGGCTGACAATCGTTCTGACCAGGGCAGAGGCAATGCACACTTCCTACAAGCACGTTGGCCCCTCCTGAAGGAAACACCTGCCCCTGCGGTTCCTCCTGACTTGCCGCGACTGACCTGGCAACATCATTTTGTGGCAGCCATTGCTGCACTCGTGTCTAGTGCTGCCAGTCCAGTACCAGTCTCGGATGAATGATGACAGATCTGGGCTGACAGCAGTGTCCTCACAGAGGGGCAGCAACTCTGGGATAGAGAGACTGGCGTGCTGATAGATTTTCAGAAGCCCTAACTTGTATCTGCCCATTTTCAACCTGGGACGCAGATCCTTGGCTAGGCTTAATTGGCCCCTGATTGGACTGGACAGAGGCACTGCTGCAATGCAGAAACGTGGCTTAGCCTGATCTTCTCAGTGTGCCTGTGGGACAGCAATACAGACAGTCATATGTGGTGGAGGGGAGCCCCATTAGAAGACTGGACCTTGAGGATGCACAGTCAGATGAACATATACACAGTCAGGTGGCTCAACAAGCTAGAGCAGGGGTGGGCAAACTATAGCCCGTGGGCCGGATCCGGCCTGTCAGGGCTTTGGATCCAGCCCATGGGATTGCCACCCCCGTGGCGCCACTGGCTTCGCGCCACTCCCAGAAGTGGCCGGCACCACGTCCCTGTGACCCCTGAGGGTGAGGTGGGGGACAGAGGGCTCAAAGTGCTGCCCTTGCCTTTAGGCACTTCCCCCCACAGCTCCCATTGGCCAGGAACAGGGAATCGCGGCCAATTGGAGAGTCAGGGGAGGTACACGCAGGCGAGGGCAGCGTTTGGAGCCCTCTGCCCTCCCCTAGGAGCCACAGGGACATAGTGCCATGCACTTCCAGGAGCAGTGCGACGCAGCGCGGAGCCAGGGCTAGCAGGCTCCCTGGCTCTGGTGCACGCCTCACATACCCCGGAGCCACTCCAGGTAAGCATCCCCCAGCCGGAGCCCGCACCTTGAACTCCCACCTCACGCTGCCTGCACCCCAAACCCCTGCCACACCTCGCACCCATCCTGCACCCTAACCCACTGCCTGAGCACCCTGTAGCACCTCATGAATCATAGAATATCAGGGTTGGAAGGGACCTCAGGAGGTCATCTAGTCCAACCCCCTGCTCAAAGCAGGAGCAATTCCCAACTAAATAATTCCAGCCAGGGCTTTCTCGAGCCTGACCTTAAAAACTTCTAAGGAAGGAGATTCCACCACCTCCCTAGGTAACCCATCCCAGTTCTTCACCACCCTCCTAGTGAAAAAGTTTTTCCTAATATCCAACCTAAACCTCCCCCACTGCAACTTGAGACCATTACTCCTTGTTCTGTCATCTGGTACCACTGAGAACAGTCAAGATCCATCCTCTTTGGAACCCCCTTTCAGGAAGTTGAAATCAGCTATCAAATCCCCCCTCATTCTTCTCTTCTTCAGACTAAACAATCCCAATTCCCTCAGCCTCTCCTCATAAGTCATGTGCTCCAGACCCCTAATCATTTTTTTTGCCCTCCGCTGGACTCTTTCCAATTTTTCCACATCCTTCTTGTAATGTGGGGCCCAAAACCCGACACAGTACTCCAGATGAGGCCTCACCAATGTCGAATAGAGGGCACACTGTTGACTCATATCCAGCTTCTCGTCCACTGTAATCCCTAGGTCCTTTTCTGCAGAAATGCTTCCTAGCCATTCGGTCCCTAGTCTGTAACAGTGTATGGGATTCTTCCGTCCTAAGTGCAGGACTCTGCACTTGTCCTTATTAAACCTCATCGGGTATCTTTTCGCGCAATCCTCTAATTTGTCTAGGTCCCTCTGTATCCTATCTCTACCCTCCAGCATATCTACCACTCCTCTCAGTTTAGTGTCATCTGCAAACTTGCGGAGAGTGCAGTCCACGCCATCCTCCAGATCATTAATGAAGATATTGAACAAAACCGGCCCCAGTGCAGCAGTCTGGGAGCTGACCTTGTTTGTGAAGAGAGAGGCAAAAAATGCATTGAGTACATTAGCTTTTTCCACATCCTCTGTCACTAAGTTGCCTCCCTCATTCAGTAAGGGGCCCACACTTTCCTTGACTTTTTTCTTGTTGCTAACATACCTGAAGAAACCCTTCTTGTTAGTCTTAACATCTCTTGCTAGCTGCAACTCCAAGTGTGATTTGGCCTTCCTGATTTCACTCCTGGATGTGTGAGCAATATTTTTATACTCCTCCCTGGTCATTTGTCCAATCTTCCACTTCTTGTAAGCTTCTTTTTTGCATTTAAGATCAGCAAGGATTTCACTGTTAAGCCAAGCTTATTTACTTGTGTACTTATTTACAAGTTAAGCCATATTTACTATTCTTTCACAAATCAGGATGGTTTGTTCCTGCAACCTCAATAAGGATTCTTTAAAATACAGCCACCTCTCCTGGACTCCTTTGCTCCTCATGTTATTCTCCCAGGGGATCCTTCCCGTCAGTTCCCTGAGGGAGTCAAAGTCTGCTTTTCTGAAGTCCAGGGTCCGTATTCTGCTGCTCTCCTTTCTTCCTTGTGTCAGGATTTTGAACTCGACCATCTCATGGTCACTGCCTCCCAGGTTCCCATCTACTTTTGCTTCCCCTACTAATTCTTCACGGTTTGTGAGCAGCAGGTCAAGAAGAGCTCTGCCCGTAGTTGGTTCCTCCAGCACTTCCACCAGGAAATTGTCCCCTACACTTTCCAAAATCTTCCTGGATTGTCTGTGCACCGCTGTATTGCTCTCTCAGCAGATATCAGGGTGATTAAAGTCTCCCATGAGAACCAGGGCCTGTGACCTAGTAACTACTGCTAGTTGCCGGAAGAAAGCCTCGTCCACCTCATTCCCCTGGTCTGGTGGCCTATAGCAGACTCCCACCACAACATCACCCTTCTTGCTCACACTTCTAAACTTAATCTAGAGACTCTCAGGGTTTTCTGCAGTTTCATACCGGAGCTCTGAGCAGTCATACTTCCCTTTTACATACAATGCAACTCCCCCACCTTTTCTGCCCTGCCTGTCCTTCCTGAACAGTTTATATCCATCCATGACAGTACTCCAGTCATGTGAGTTATCCCACACTGCTCCCTGAAGCACAGGCCAATAGAACTGCACATGGGAATTAGGGTCAGCACAGACTGAGAGGAGAGCGCTCCCTACTGGAACCGCCATATTGCTCCCTGAAGCACAGGCCCCAAGCACCATGCTGGGGTCAGCTCTGGCTGTGAGGGGACAATGCCCCGTAATGAGCTTCCCACCGTGCTCCCTGTAACATGCATGGTGGTAGATGAAGATTACCTGAGCACACAACACCGGCATCTTCTCCATGGGTACAGTTACTGTCTCCCCAAGGCTGAGCCCTGCAATCGGTGAGGGCAGCTTCTGTCCCTGTGCAGTGAACATTGTCCAGCCATATAGGGTCAGATCCTTGCCCAAATCGAGCCCCTCCTGGTGCTGATAATGCCGTCCCACAGCCCAGCTGCCTGCACACGACTCCGGCATCCTGTAAGTCCCAGCTGTCATCACACACAGTTCCCCAGAGCTTGTTGTAAAGCACCTCGACTCTCCCAGCGCAGCGACTCGGGCCGTTCAGCAGTCGGAGCTGAGCCATTTCTGAGATGCCAGAGTCTGCAAACACCCAAGGGAATAAACACTCAGGGAGTTTTCTGTACATCCGATCACTAGTGATACTGGTGAAAAAATGGTTACCTACCTCTCAGAACTGTTGTTCTTTGAGATGTGTTGCTCATGTCTATTCTAAAAGGTGTGCACACGCTGCGTGCATGATCGCTAGAAGATTTTTTCCCCTTGCGGTACCTAACAGGTGGGCTGTGGAGACCCCTGGAGTGGCATCTTCATGGCGGTGTATATAGGTCCCTGCCACCCCACTGCCTGGTCAGTTCCTTCTTGCCGGAATACTCCGACAGAGGTGAGGCAGGTGGGATTTGGAATGGACACGAGCAACACATCTAACAGTTACGAGAGGTAGGCAACCGTTTTTCTTCTTCGAGTGATTGCTCATGTGCATTCCAATAGGTGACTCCCAAGCAGTTTCCCTGGGGGAGGGGTTGGAGTTCACCTGGTTAAGGAATGCAGGACTGCTCTGCCAAAGGCTGCATCATCCCTTGCCTGTTGGGTAATGGCGTAGTGTGATGTGAAGGTGTGGACAGAGGACAATGTTGCTGCCTTGCATATTTCCTGTATAGGGACCTGCGCCAGGAATGCTGCGGATGATGCCTGTGCTCTCGTAGAGTGCACCGTAAGCGACCTACCCGCTGCCTCTGGGTGGAAGGTCGAAATGGCAGCCAGATGTACCCTGAGAGATGATATTGCCAACCCCTGCTGCTTGAGGTATAACAGGTAGTCCAAAAGAAGAGGAATTGGCGCTACCTGCTTGGAGGCGTCGGCCGACAAAATGTCCACCACAGGGTCCTCAACTTCCGTCACCTCCTCCACCTGCAGGTTCATGTTCTGTGCCACCCTACGAAGTAGGTCCTGGTGAGCACAAAGATCTATAGGTGGAGGGCCAGAAGAGGACGTGCCTGCCACGGCTTCGTCAGGCGAGGATGAGGAGGACAATCCCAGGACTAGTGGGTCCTGGGGAAGGTCAGGTTGAGGAGGGTCCGGTTGCCCTAGGTTCACGTCCATAAGGACATCAGCCTGTTCAGGCGGTAGGGTGGTCGCCTCCGAAGTTATAGGGGGAGGATGGCTAACAGTTGCTTCAGGTACCCTAGGCTCCGAATGAGCCAAGCGGGAAGCGCCTGAGGGGCCACCTTGGGCTTGGTGGTATGCCCAAGGGGTCCAGAAGGACCATTGTGGGGGACCCTGGTCGGGATCATGCCCTCCATCTGGTCCCTGGCTAGCGCCATCCGCATCCTGGCCATGGACATTATAGCCACTTGCCGCTTGGGACGCCGCCAAATTTAGATGAGAAGGCCAAGGTGGTGCCGAACACACTTGGTGTGTTGAACTGTCACGGTCTACGTCTGGGCACTGGGGACCGGTGCCAGTGTCCCGAGCGGTACCATGATCGGGAGCGGGACCGATGGTCAGAACGGTGCTGGAGGTCGATCTAGATCTGGACAAAGACAGACAGTGCGGGCAGTGCCGCGACCGGCTGCGCGATGAACGGTGCCAGGATCACTGCTGGGAGCTGGATCGGTACCGATTGTACCGGGAGGGAGACCTTCGAGAGGTGGAGTGGTGCCACGAGTACGACCGGCGCCGAGATGGAGATCGGTGCCGGGAATGCGAGCGACGCAGAGACCGGGACCATCTACGGGACCGGAACCGCGACTGGGACCATGATCGAGAGCAGTGCCGAGCTGTTTCACCCTGCGATGGAGGTCGCATGAAGGCGGGCTTCCCTATGGATGGGACAGTCCGCACCGGCAGTGCCGGAGGGTGAGATGGTCCAGGCTCAGTCAGCGCAATCAGGTCACGAGCAGTGGAGAAGGTCTCTGGAGTGGACGGCAGGCCCAGCTCAAACACGGTGTGCACCGGGAAGCTTATATGCACCGGACTCAACGGCGCTTGAGGCGCCGGAATCGACGGTGCTGGAGTTGGCGCCTTCGCGGTGTGGTCCGGTAAGGCGCGCTGCTCCACTGAGGCCACAGGCCGTGCTTGCAACTGCGGAGGAGCAGCAGCAGGTGGTTTGTGCTGCTTCTTGGGCTGCGGAGACAGTGAGCGGTGCCGCGTCTGTACCAGTGCCGGAGACATCCAGTGCCGAGGGACCTTGCTGCTGCTGGGTTGCTCTGGTGCTGGAGGCACGCTGCGGACCGACGGTGCCTCTTCTGCGTGCGGTGCTAGGGGCACTGGGCTAAGTGCCTTTTCCATCAGGAGCTGTTTTAGACGGAAGTCCCACTCCTTTTTTGTCCGAGGCTTGAAAGGGATATCCCTCCCTGAGAGATTACAACCCCAGGGTTGTAATCCTTGAGAGGGGTATTTGGGGATTATTTTTTAGGTTGGATATTAGGAAAAACTTTTTCACTAGGAGGGTGGTGAAGCACTGGAATGCGTTACCTAGGGAGGTGGTGGAATCTCCTTCCTTAGAAGTTTTTAAGGTCAGGCTTGACAAAGTCCTGACTGGGATGATTTAGTTGGGATTAGGTTCTGCTTTGAGCAGGGGGTCGGACTAGATGACCTCCTGAGGTCCCTTCCAACCCTGATATTCTATGATTCTATGAAATGCAGCACTTATCAGTACTTGTCCCAGCTCCTCCTAGGTGGAGGCGCGGCAGGCGGCTTGGTGCACTATATCCGCCCTCATGTGCCACCCCCGCAGCTCCCATTGCCCGTGGTTGCCAGCCAATGCGAGCTGTGCAGCCGGCATGGGGAGGTCAAAATGCAGATCCACCTGGCGCGCCTCTGCTTAGGAGTAGCCAGAGCCCAGGACAGGTCGCCGCTTATGGGGAGCCATCCAAGGTGAGTGGCCCATGGATCTTACACATCGCACCCCCTCCTGCGTACTAAGATCCCTCCAAAGCCTGCGCTCCACACTCACTCCTGCACCCCAGCACCCTGCCGGCACTACGCCAACCGGACTATAAACGGGCATTTCAATTAAGATCAGAAACACCGATTTATAGAGCTTTCCTGTTGGTGAAGTGACGGAAAAAGCAGCTTTCACTGTGCTGTGCTTTCATTTGACAAAATACGACTTGTTATGTTTTGACTTATAATCACTTAAAATCTATCTTCATAGTTAATAACTCAGTTTCTTTGGGCTGGTCCACACTACCCGCCTAATTCGGCGGGTAGAGATCGATCTTCTGGGATCGATTTATCGCGTCTCATCTGGACGCGATAGATCGATCCCAGAAGCGCTCCCCCGTCGACTGCAGAACTCCTGCTCGCCGAGAGGAGGAAGCGCTGTCTACGGGGGAGCCTGCCTGCGCCGCGTGGACCCGAAGTAAGTACTTTTAGTTCGATATAGGAAACGTCGACTTCAGTTACGCTATTCTCGTAGCTGAAGTTGCGTTTCCTATATTGATCCCCCGCCCCAGTGTGGACCAGCCCTTTGTTCAGCCTGAAGCAGTGTGTTTGGTTTGAAGCGTGTCAGAGACTCCCCTTGGAATAACAAGCCTGGTACATACCAATGTCTTTGTTAAATTGATGAATTCATATAAGCTTGCAGCGTCCAGCGGGCATAACTGGAGACTGCAAGAAGGAGGTTCCTAGGGTTATGTCTGGGATCGGCAATATTGGCTAGTGTCATTCGGTTGCACAATCCAAGGAGCAGCTTACTTGCCAGAGGCTGTGTGTGAACAGCCCGGGAGTGGGGATTCTCACAGCAGAGCAGGGTAAGGCTGGCTCCCAGAGTCAAGGATTGGAGTGACCTAGCAGATCACCAGTCCAGATAACACCAGAGGGGAATGTCACAGAACCAATGTGAGATTTCTAAATCTAGTTACAGCACTCAACCCAAGGTTAAAGAACCTGAAGTGCCTTTCAAAATCTGATAGGGACAAGGTGTGGAGCATGCTTTCAGAAGTCTTAAAAGAGCAACATTCCAATGTGGAAACTACAGAACCTGAACCACCAAAAAAGAAAATCAACCTTCCGCTGGTGGCATCTGACTCGGATGATGAAAATGAACATTTGTTGGTCTGCACTGCTTTGGATCATTAGTGAGGAGAACCCATCACCAGCATGGACACATGTTCTCTGGAATGGTGGTCAACGCATGAAGGGACATATGAATTTTTACTGCATCTGGCACATAAATATTTTGCTACACCAGCTAAAACAGTGCCATGTGAATTCCTGTTCTCACTTTCAGGTAACATTGTAAAAAGAAGCAAGCAGCATTATCTCCGGCAAAGGTAAACAAATTTCTCTGTCTGAGCGATTGACTGAATGAGATGTAGGACTGAGTGGACTTGTAGGATCTAAAATTTAACATTCTTTTATTTTTGATTGTGGTTATTATTTGTAAATCATTCTACATTTTTAAGTTCAACATTCCTGATAAAGAGATTGCACTACAGTACTTGTATGAGGTGAACTGAAAATAATATTTGTTTTGTTTCTTGTTTACAGTGCAAATATTTGTATCCAAAATAAAATATAAGGTGAGCACTGTACACTTTGCATTCTGTGTTGTAATTGAAATCTATTTGAAAATGTAGAAAGCATCTCAAAAATTTGAAATAAATAGTAGTCTATTATTCTGTAAAGGTGCAATTAATTGTACAATTAATCACGATAAATTTTTTATCTCACAATTAATCACAATTATCTTTTGAATAACTTGACAGCCCTACTCCCCACCACTACCATGCAGCCACCATGTGGGGTGGAACAAGGTAGATGAGAGACAGGGCACAGAAACTCATAAGCTGTGTAGGAGAGGAAGTGAGGAAGAACCCTGTCTCCAGTCACAACAGTGGGACATATTACAAGTTTATGGGTAATTAGCTGAGATGTAAATCACCCGGAGTGACATAGATAGGAATCCCACATTTCATAAAGGTATCCTTGAGTGGCTGCAGGATCCATTCAACCCCAAATCCCACAAATGGGATCTACGGTTACCCAGCGCCCTATGGTGCTGTAGCCGGGAGGGTCTCCCACAAAGGCACACATACTGCTCCCTGCAGCACAGACCCTAAGTGGTGTGCTGGGGCACTGGCCCAGCACTGACTTTGAGGGGACAGCACCCCCTCCTGATCCCCCATCCTGCTCCCTGGAGCACAGGCATGTAGAACTGTGAGGGGAAATGGGGTCAGCACTGATACCATGGGAAGAGAGACACTTACTGTGAACCCAAAATGGCTCCTTACAGTACAGGCCATTAGCACCATGCTGGGGCACTGGGGTCAGCGCTGACTGAGACAGGCGAGCAGGGTCTTTCCTGAAAACTTCCCAGCCTGATCCCTGAACCACCCACAGTGACGTGATGGATGCAAGTTACCTGAGCACACAACACCGGCATCTTCTCCGTGGGTACAGTTACTCTCTCCCCAAGTCTGAACTCTGCAATCGGAGAGGGCAACTTCTGTCCCTGTGCAGTTGACGTCATCCAGCCAGATACCGTCTGACCCTCGCCCAAATCGAGCCCCTCCTGGGGCTGATAATGCCGTCCCACATCCCAACTGCCTGCATACGACTCCAGCATCCTGTAGGTCCCAGTTGTCATCGCACACGGTTCCCCACCGATGGTTGTGAAGCACCTCGACTCTCCCAGCGCAGTGACTCGGGCTGTTTACCAGTCTGAGCTGAGCCACTTCTGAGATGCCAGCGTCTGCAAACACCAAAGGCAATAAACACTCAGGGAGTTTCCTGTGCAAATGATCTCTCTTGTCACTGGCGAACGTAGCGCCTCCCGCCAACAGATCCGATAGGTTTCTCCACACAACCACTGCCTGTCAAGGGCTCCCCACCACTGACCAGGCTAATCAGGTGGCCAATGTTGAAGTTTGTCCACTCCTCTTGTCCATCTGTCACCTAGTTAGGCTGTCACCTAATTAGGCAGGCTCAACTGAAGTCTGACTTATTGAGCCCACTAGAGCACTTAAAAAGATCACCCCCCACACTGCTGGCAGGAACCTCCTGGGGAGCAGATTTACACCCTCACTCCTGGCGCTGGTATTCGCTCCAGTGCAACACTGTGCAGTGCTGCAGGGCAAACACTGTCATTAGCATCTTGGTTACTGGGAGCTGAACACAGTCACCTGTGCCATTAGTGGTTGCCTTAGCCTGACATCGGCATCGAATTTATATGTGTTGGCTCCAAAGCTCCCTGAAAACGTCACCCAGAGTCCATCCCCCTTAGAACTGCCTGGAGCGCAGTGAAGGCTGGCAGGAACCTGCTGCGCACCAGGCTGACAATGGTTCCGACCAGTGCAGAGGCAATGCACGCTTCCTACAAGCTGATCGGCCCCATCCTGAAGAAACACCTGCCCCTGCTATTCCTGCTGACTTGCCACAACTGACTTGGCAACATCGTTTTGTGTCAGCTATTACTGCACTCCTCTCTAGTGCTGCCAGCGCAGTAACAGTCTCAGATGAATGATGACATAGCTGGGCTGACAGCTGTGTCCTAACACAGGGGCAGCAGCTCTTGGATAGAGAGACTGGCGTGCTGTTGGATTTTCAGAAGCCGTAACTTTTATCTGCCCATTTACAACCTGGGACGCAGATCCTGGATTAAGCTTAATGGACCCCGCACTGGACGTACCAGAGGAATTCCTGAAATGCAAAATTGTGGCTTAGCCTGATCTTCTCAGTGTGCTTGTGGTGCAGCAATACAGACAGTCACAAGTGGTGGAGGAGTGTGGGGTCCCATGGGGAGCGGATAAAGCACACGACCAATGTGGTTGCAAGCTGAACTCAAACTCTGTTTATTACAAGCTTTCTTTTATAGTCTTTCTCAACATTACATAACACAATTAGGCTATAATCACACATCTACCGATTGGACAAGAAGGAGAATCATGTGTTTATCACATGTACAGCCCCACATCGATTGGTTCAGATGTTCCTTACATAAGGCCTCATCTTATACAACCACCAGGGGGCCTTACATAAGGCCTCATCTTATATAACCACCAGGGGGCCTTACATAAGGCCTCATCTTATATAACCACTAGACCACCAGGGGGCGCCTTTGTTTTACAAGGCCATGAGCCATTGCCAGGCAAGTGTCCCATCGTGACCCTTACCTTCTCATGGAACTTTCCATTAGGTTGGCGTAAGGATGATACATCCCCACACCTCCCACCTTTTTCTTAAATAAGGAACTATTAAGAAACGTAATATTACGTAAATACCCACGAAAACCATTGGGGTGTTAATAAGGATAGCCAATAAGACATGTTCTAAAGGGATCCGATGGGGTGGCCATGGACAAGCAAAAAAAGGCTTTTTGGCCAGTCTGGTTAGCCCAGGTGACCCAAACATTTTGTCGTGAGTTAACAAAAGGTACAGAGTTTGGACATACAAAGACCCCTGCTCCTATAATAAGGAGTCCGAACAAATAGAAGTACAGCATTATCAGGTGTCTAGGTTGTGACAAACAACAAGTGCAGGTCCGGTGTCGCGGGGTCGTTGTCCGGCTCCTGCGTGGCGGCGTCGGGCTCCTCAGCAATTCGTGTCTTGAACCATGTCCGGACCCACTTCGCTGGAACCCACCGGGGACCCGCATCGGTGGAAACATCGGATGAGTATGCCGGAGGCTTCGGGGCAAACGGGTTGGTTACATCCAGTGGCCGGTGCGTGGACACGTTATCCCGTCCGGTGCACCCAATCGCGCAGCCCCATAAACGACAACGAGGACAGGGGGTAGCTACATCATCCGCCGGAGGGATCTTATCCGGTGGTTTTTTCCTATATGTCCTTTCAAAGCTAGATAAGCCCGGTTCCGCCATTTTTTCCAACCTATTCCGCAACTGCTCACCCTGCCCCGGGAACTCCGCCCAGAACTCTGGGGTACAAACATTATTGGTGACAGGAAAGCCGGGCTGGTTCAGGGCTCGCAATGTGTGGGACTGCGGGGGATGGCTCCCACCAGCCAAATGGGACAACTGATTCAGCATGTCCTGTAGCTGAAGGCCCTGTTTGTACATTTCCGCCCAAAATTCTTGTAACTTATCCCCTTCTGGGCTCGAGACCTCCATTCTATTCGCGGGGTCGTACGGTAACGGGACGGTACTAGGATCAACTTCGGGTGCACTGGGGATGAGTGGTATGATAGTGTCCTCACCCCCAAAGAACTCACGGGCTCCCACCGACAACACACAAGGCGACTCCTCTTTTGCAGACAAAGCAGAGCCCATTTTATGGAATGCAGCCGCTCACCTGTGAGCTCACGAACGTCTCTCTCGGACGACCAGGAGCCGGTATCCTCCGGTACCTCCTGCCGCAGCTGCCATCGAATGCAGCCGCTCACCTGTGAGCTCACGAACATCTCTCTCGGACCGCGGCTGCCACCTCTGCCTTTTCTCACCGAACGCTTCAGTCGGCTGTGAGCTCAC
>NW_020697868.1:52616-62669 GCF_002925995.2 Terrapene triunguis | reverse complement strand
GCCGCAGCTGCCATCGAATGCAGCCGCTCACCTGTGAGCTCACGAACGTCTCTCTCGGCTGTGTCGATGTCCAAGCCGAATCACGTCGGGGTCACCATTTGTGGGGTCCCAAGCGGGGAGGATAAAGCACACGACCAATGTGGTTGCAAGCTGAACTCAAACTCTGTTTATTACAAGCTTTCTTTTATAGTCTTTCTCAACATTACATAACACAATTAGGCTATAATCACAAATCTACCAATTGGACAAGAAGGAGAATCATGTGTTTATCACATGTACAGCCCCACACCGATTGGTTCAGATGTTCCTTACATAAGGCCTCATCTTATACAACCACCAGGGGGCCTTACATAAGGCCTCATCTTATATAACCACTAGACCACAAGGGGGCGCCTTTGTTTTACAAGGCCATGAGCCATTGCCAGGCAAGTGTCCCATCGTGACCCTTACCTTCTCATGGAACTTTCCATTATGTTGGCGTAAGGATGATACATCCCCACAGAGGAGAGCCCTGTTAGAAGACTGGACCTTGAGGATACACAGTCAGATGGCTGAACAAGCTAGAGGTAAGCAAGGTTGGAATGATCTCTCCCCTGACAGCTAGTGATGAGCTGGGAAAGGGGAAAGGCTTCAGGACCAGACTGTATTTACAAGAACACACCCACGCTGCCTAGGTATCCAGCAGACAGAGCTATGTTGGCTGGTTCTCGGTTACAATTCACTGTAGTACCTGAATGCAGGGGTAGTGAAATGTTGTTGTCCTGATTGTCTGAGTAAAGGGCAGCAGAACTGTGCTTAGCCTGCCCGGACTGAGGGGGTCACCCATAACTGAACTGAAGTCACTAACCAGGGGGCTCAGACACCAGACACCTATAAAGAGTGAGAGGGGGTGGAAATGGGTGTTCCTTCTGAGGGGTGTGGGCTCTGTGTAAGAGGTCTATACATGGTTTAATCTGTCCCTCACCACTCTTCAAAGATCGATTTAATGAACGCTCCATTGGCAGGTTTTTTCTGGTTTAAGTCAGTGGTCCCCAACCTTTCAGTGTGGCGGGCACCAGACGAAATGGGGCCGAGGAGCGCGAGCGCCGGACAAGCAGCCGCCGAAATGCCACAGAGAAGTGGCAACGACAAGGAGCACCACTGCTGAAATGCCGCCAAGAAGCATCATCAAGAGACATCACTGCCGAAATGCCACCGAGAAGCAGTGAAATCAAGAGGTGTCGCCTCCGAAATGCGGCCGAAAAGCAGCGGCATTTCGGCGGTGAGGCTTCTTGACATTCCTGCTTCTCAGCGGCATTTCGGAGGCTGCTTCTCTAACCAAGGACAATCACTGTGAGTGGGGTGCAGTGGAGGGAGCAGGAAGGGGCACCAGACACGAACTTTTAGCGGCTGGACTGAAGAATCTGAAGCAAAAGAGACCTCCTCTGGGAAGAGACAATGGTCTGTACCTACAAAGAAAGAGGAGAGGGGACAAGAGCTCCCTTTCACCCAGGAGGCAGCTAATAGTGTTTGTCTCAGGAACAGGAGATCACAGCCAAGCCTGGAGTAAAGACCTGGAAGGACTGTGGCGTGAGCGTTGCTCTACCAGACAGAAAAGTATCTCATTCAATGAGTCTATGCTTTAGTCAGCGTGATATGATTTTATTGGCCATGGAACCATTTCTTTCCAACCCTTCTCCTTGCTACCCCTCCAATCTTTACACTCAGTGAGATCACTTGTCGTTGGTGTGACTATGAAGGGATCTAGAGCTGTGTGCTGATTGGGGCAGAGATGGGAGGTGGAGCTGGTCACCTTGGGACCCTGTTCCTTTGGGAGCAGCAAATCTGTGACTGCTGTGAATGCCCATCAAGACAGGGAGTGGGTGGTACAGGGGGATGCTCGGAGGGCCGAGGGGTGAAGTATGCCTATTGCCAACCTGGAAAGAGGTCACCCCCCTCTCCAAGGCCTAGAGAGCACAGATTGTGTGGCCTCTGGCCGAGGGAGTCGGGGAGCTGCCCCCCAGCGGGCACAGACAAGGCTTCCACATGCTAGGGGCACATGGCACTGCACTGGGGCATTAGGGCCAGCACAACTACAAAGAGTGCACCCTACTGACACCCCTCTACCTGCAGCACAGGCCCCCTAGCACATCACTAGGGCACTGGGGCCAGCACTGACATCAAGAGGACAGCGTGAGCATCCCCTACTGAGCCCTCACACCGCTCCCTGCAGCACAGGCCCATAGAACCGCACAGGGGAATTGGGGTCAGCACAGACTGAGAGGAGAGTCTCCCTAGTGGAACCATCATATTGCGCCCTAAAGCACAGACCCCAAGCACCATGCTTGGGTCAGAACTGGCTGTGAGGGGACAATGCCCTGTAATGAGCTTCTCACCCTGCTCCCTGCAACAGGCAGGGTGGTAGATGAAGGTTACCTGAGCACACCACACCGGCATCTTCTCCTTGGGTACAGTTATTCTCTCCCCAAGGCCAAGCCCTGCAATCAGAGAGGGCAACTTCTGTCCCTGTGCAGTTGACGTCAGCCAGCCAGATACGGTCAGATCCTCGCCCAAATCGAGCCCCTCCTGGGGCTGATAACGCCGTCCCACAGCCCAGCTGTCTGCACACGACTCCGGCATCCTGTAAGTCCCAGCTGTCATCACACAAGGTTCCCCACTTCTGGTTGTGAAGCACCTCGACCCTCCCAGCGCAACGACTCGGGCCGTTCACCAGTCGGAGCTGAGCCACTTCTGAGATGCCAGCGTCTGCAAACAGCCAAGGGAATAAACATTCAGGGAGGTTCCTCTGCATCCGATCACTAGTGATGCTGTTGAAAAAAAGATTACCTACCTCTCGTAACTGTTGTTCTTCAAGATGTATTGCTCATGTCCATTCCAATAGGTGTGCACACACTGCGTACATGATCGTTGGAAGTTTTTTTCCCCTAGCGGTACCTGTCAGGTGGACTGTGGAGACCCCTGGAGTGGTGCCTTCATGACAGTGTATATCGCTCACTGCCGACCGACCATCTGCTCAGTTCCTTCTTGCCGGAATATTCCGACAGAGGGGAGTCAAGTAGTATTTGGAATGTACATGAGCAACACATCTCAAAGAACAATAGTTACGAGAGATAGGTAACCATTTTTCTTCAAGTGTTTGATCATGTGCATTCCAATAGGTGACTCTCAAGTAGTTTCCCTGGGGGAGGGGTCAGAGTTCACCTGATTGAGGAATGCAGGACTGCCCTGCCAAAGGCTGCATCGTCCCTTGCCTATTGGGTAATGGTGTAGTGTGACATGAAGGTGTGGATAGAGGACCACGTTGCTGTCTTGTATATTTCCTGGATAGGGACCTGCGCCAGGAATGCTGCGGATGATGCCTGCACTCTCGTGGAGTGCACCATAAGCGAAGGGGCTGGAATTTTAGCCAGGTCATGACAAGTCCTGATACAGGATGTGATCCATGATTAAATGGGCCGGGACGAGAACGGAAGCCCCTTCATCCTTTCTGCGATTGCAATAAAGAGCTGTGGTGACTTACGAAATGGGGTTGGGCGGCCAATATAGAATGCTAGGGCAGGCCTGACATCCAAGGAATGGAACATGTTTTCTCTGTTACTGGCATGTGGCTTAGGGAAAAACACAGGTAAAAATATGTCCTTGTTCATATGAAACTGGGAGACTACCTTTGGCAGAAACGCAGTGTGAGGGCGTAGCTGCAGCTTGTCTTTATTTACCATATAGGAGGGCTCGGAAGTCAGCGCTATGAGCTGGAATACCCTTCTGGGTGAGGTTATGGCCATCAGAAAGGCCACCTTCCGGGAAAGGCAGGAGAGAGGGCAGGTCACCATGGGCTCGAAAGAGGGCCCCATGAGCATGGACAGGACCAGGTTGAGGTCTATGTGGGGAAAGCCTCCGTCTCTGGAAAATCGAGTGTGTGATGTCTGGCCTGAAGGACCATTCCTGACCATGAAACAAGCAGCTGAGGTGATCAGCTAGCTCGTTTTGTGCTCCCGGAAGGTGCGACGCCTCTAGGTGTATCGAGTGAGCCATGCAAAAGTCTCACAGCTCGAGGGCTTCCTAGCTCAGGGAGAGGAACAAACATTACCTTGTTTGTTTATATAGAACATCGCTGCATCACAGACACACATGCGCTCTGAAGGGGAGCTTGGAACGCTTGGCATGCCAGACGAACCACCCTCAGCTCCCTTACATTGATGTGCAGCGATCGTTCTGCATGGGCCCATAGGAGTTGGGTTCTGATATTGCCCAGGTGCGCTCCCCAACCAAGCACCGAGGCGTCCTTGACTAGCGATAGGGTAGGTTGGGGTTTGGCAAAGGGTACTCTTGCTGCAGCAACCAGTGGCGAGACTTGAGAATGCGAGTGGGGAGGGTAACTATCTGGTCCAGTGGGTCCCTGCCCAACCTGTGTACCCTCACCAAACACGCCTGGAGGGGGCAAAGGCGTAACCTGGTGTGCTGGGCCACGTATGTGCAGGCGGCCATATGCCCCAACAGTTTCATGCAATTTCTGGCCGTGGTTGTGGGGAATCAGCGAAGGTTTTTGATAATGTCCGTGAGGTGCTTGGAAGCGCAGCTCGGGCAGGAACGTCCTGGCCTGTGTGGAGTCCATGAGAGCTCCTATGAATTCTACTCTCCGCGTCGGGGCTAGGGTGGATTTGGGCACATTCAAAATGAGTCTCAACCTGTGGAAGGTGGCCCGAGCCAGTGACACATGCTCTGCAGCCTGTGCTTGCGACTCGGCCTTGATGAGCCAGTTGTCCAGGTACGGAAATACTTGCACCTGATGTTTGTGGAGGAAGGCTGCAACAACCGCCACATGCTTTGTGAATAGCCAGGGGCCACCAAGAGCCCAAACGAGAGCACCCTGAACTGGTAGTGCTGGCCGCTGACCACAAAATGAAGAAAACGTCTGTGGGCCGGATAATGGAGATATGAAAGTACTAATCTTTCAAGTCTAGGATGGCATGCCAGTCCCCTGGATCCAGGGAAGGAATGATGGAGACCAGAGAGACCATGTGAAACTTCACTTTCCTCATGAGTGTGTTGAGGTCTCGCAGATCCAGGATAGGCCAGAGCCCACCCTTGGCCTTGAGGATGAGGAAATAGCGGGAGTAGAACCCCTTGCCCCTGAACTCCTGAGGAACCTCCTCCATTGCCCATAGAGCGAGAAGCGATTGCACCTCCTGCAAGCAGAGTTGTTTGTGAGAAGGGTCCCTGAAGAGGAACGGGGAAAGGGGGTGGGAGAGCAGGAGGGAACAGAATTGCATAGAATATCCCATCCGTACCATTCTCAGGACCCAGTGACCTGACGTGATCTTGGACCAAGCACGGAAGAAGCGGGAGAATGGATTCACAAAGGGGGAGTAAGGATCCATGTTTGATACTGATGCTCCGTCCTCGGGCACATCTTCAAAAGTTTGGCTTCGGGCCTGGGGGCTGTTTAGCCAAACTCCGGCCTTGGCCTGAGGAGGAGTGTGGCAGATTCCTCCTGTTATTCCTGCCCCGTCTCCTGGACGAGTCTTGCCTCAGAGGCCCAGAGTAGAAATGAGATGGGGGCTGAGGCTTAAATGGCTTTCTTTGGGGTGCAGGGTGTGGATCCCCAAAGGCTTTAAAGTCACCTTTGAGTCCTTAAGGTTGTGCTGGCGAGAATCCGTATTTTGGGGAAACAGGCCTGAACGGTCAAAGAGGAGGTCCTGGATCGTGTTCTGGACTTCAGGTGGTATCCACCATCAGGTGCAACTCCTCCGTGACCTCCTCTGCCTGGAGATTCAGGTTTAGGTACACCCTCCTAAGAATGTCCTGGTGTCCCCTGGTGTCCATCACCAAAGGGTGATGGTGGTGCCCGCCACGGCCTCGTCCAGTGAGGAGGAGAAGGAGGCCCGCGGGAATGGGTCTTCTTGCCCTACTGGCTCTCTGGAGGCTGGGTCGGGTGCCTCTGTCCCCGCCTTCCCCATGACTGGATGTGGCTGCAGTACAACTAGTGGGAATAAGGTCCCGCCTGAGCATGATGGCCCAGAGTCCTTGTCTGATGCGGGGCTCTCAGTAGCCCTGGGTGTGTGACGAGTCACCGACGTTTCTGCGGGAGGTGTAGGGGGGTGGTCACCCCACTCCTGCCTGAAGGGGATAAAGCAGCCCTAGAGAAGGCTGCATCGGAGAAAGCTGGGCTGATTGGGAAAGCAGCCACAGCTGTGGTGAGCTTAATCAGGGCCCAGCTGGCCCTTGTAAGAGGGCTGGGGCCAGAAGCAGAAGAGAGACACACTCTATCTAGGGTGAAGCAGCACTGGGCAGTAGCGGATTTACCATGGAGACACTGGCTCCACGGAGCCGGGCCCACATTCCAGGGGGGCCCTGACCAGGCCCACTCTTCTCCGCCCCCAGCTCTCACCTCCTATGGTGTGCAGGGTGCTGTGTAGTTGTGGTGGGATGTCAGCGGGAGGCGTCTCTAGGCAGGGGGTGCTTGGCATAGGGATCTGTGGGAGAAGTCTCTGGGTGAGGGGACACTGGTATAAGAGCAGGACACTGAGCGGGGGGCAGTGTGGAAGGGGTACGCTGGCAGTGCAGGGCTGGGTGGGCCAGTGTGCGTCTAGCAGTTTGGGGTTGGTAAATAGTGCTCTTGCGCTGGGCTAAGTGGGGCCACTCCTGCTGAGCTGCGTCTCATTGCCCCCAACCGGCCCCTCGCTCTGTGGACCGCCCCAATCACATTCCCTATTTCCCCAATGGGGGCCCACAATGATTTTTGGCACCGGGTCCACAAAAGTTAATCCGGCCCTGGCACTGGGGAAGGGCAGAGGGAGCTGGGAAGCTCCATCCTAGCAAAGTCCCAGGCTGCAGGCCAAGCTAAGGGCCCACAAAAAGGTACTGGGGCTGCAGAGGGGCAGCCCAGATAAAGGCAGAGGCAGCAGGTCTAACCGCCCTTGCCGATGATGAGTGGTTTACAGACTGCAGTCTGCCCCAGAGAGCAGGGGCTAGATGATGACTGGCAGTAGCCACTGAGTCAAGGTGGGGATAGGGGTTTGGGGTTCCCCTGGAAGGGGAGACCCAGAGTGAGGGGGCACTGCGGTGGGCAGAACCCCTGGGCAAAGGGCACTGGGGTCTGGGAGGGACACGGGGAGCAGCAGCAGGTGAGACCTTAGCCAGCAGAGGGCGCTCCGGAGCTGGAAAAGAGCTAATTCCCTGGACAACCAGCAGGAGACGCCGCACCGCTGAGACGTCACCCCACCACAGGGAGGGAACGGGGTGCAGATGCCATCAATGTGGCCCTGGAGCCCTGACCCTGAGTCTGATGTTAGGTCAAAGGAGTGCAAAAGGGCCATTGTACTGGGCCCTGACATTGGAGGGGCCAGGAGACTGCCAGTGCCGATGAGTCCACAGCTCTGCGGTTCCGGGACCGGTGCCGGGAGCGGGAGCAGTACTGGCTGCTTCGAGAGACAGAAGACTCAGCATCTGACTCAGACGAGTACTCTGTGCCTGATCACAGGAGGGCGGAGCCCGACAGTGCCGGGTAGAGGTACCGGGGTGATGGTGAGCGGTGCCGTAACATCATTGGCTTGCTGTAATGAAGAACCAGGGCGGAGCCGCCACCATTGCCACAAAGGGTGCCAGACCCATATGCGGCGCTCCCATAGATGCTGCAGCCGGTGCCATCGTCGGCGCCACTTATGGTACCTGAGCTTGCAGTGCCGGAGCTCACACCTGCGAGGCTGGGGACTGTGCCATCATGGCAGTAAGGTCCCGCGCTACCTCGTAGGTGTCCGGTGTGGAGGGGAGGTCGAGCTCTTCCTCCAAGTCCTCCCGAGTTAGGGAGTCCACCAGTACTGGATTCAATGGGCTTCCATTTGGGGCTGGAGTCAACAGTGCTGGGTCTTGAGGTCCAGACCCTGGGTGTCCTCCTGCATGACACACCCCGATGGAATCCTCTTGCGGCTTCTTGATGGGGGAACGACCCCTGTCCGCCTTCTCTTTCTTATGCAGCACCGGGGACTGTGAGCGGTGCCGCCTGGTAGCACTGGCCTTACGAACAGGTACTGGTGCTCCTTGGAGGAGGCCTTTCCTGGTGCCGGGACATCCCCCACCGAGGCCGGGGCACTACGCACCGATGATACCGGTGCCATTTCTGGTGCTGGCTGGGGGCGGAGGGCCGACTCCATCAGGAGGAGCTTTCAATGATAGTCCCGCTCTCTCTTAGTCCTGGGTCTTAAGCTCCTGCAAATTGGACACTTGTCTGTCTGATACCATCTCCTAGGCACTTGAGACAAGGAGCGTGTGAATTGCCTGTGGGCATAGGTTTCGCACACCTCTCATACGCCTTAAACTCCTGTTACCGAGGCATGCCCAGGTGCCTGGGGAAACTGGGGTGGGGGGAAAGCCCCTCAAAGTAAGCCCAACCTACTAGAAACTACTATATAACAAACTATTAGCTATCTACAACTAAGAAAAGGAAACCACTACGAAGGCACTTGCGAGTGCAGGAGATTGAGCTGCTCCAACAACCGTCACTGGTGGTAAGAAGGAACTGAGCAGGAAGTGGGTCGGCAGGGACCTATATACACCGCCATGAAGGCGCCACTCCAGGGGTCTCCACAGCCGACCCAATGGGTACCGCTAGGGAAAAACCTTCCGACGGTCATGCACGCGGCGCGCACACACCTATTGGAATGCACATGAGCAATCACTGAAAGAAGGACATAGTGCCTCCCACTGACAGGTCTGAACAGCCTCTGCAACAGCCTGTTAGGGGTTCACTCCCTGTGAATTAATGACAGTTAACTCAAAACAATAATAATGATTTAAAAAATTAATCACGATTAATCGCAGTTTTAATCGCACTGTTAAACAATAGAATATCAATTGAAATTTATTAAATATTTTGGATGTTTTTCTATATTTTCAAATATATTGATTTTAGTTACGACAGAGAATACGTGTACTGTTCTCACTTTACATTATTACAGTTAAAGTTGTTTTATCCAGCATGTTGGGAGAATGGGGGGTGCTGGTAAATGAAAAATGCTGGTTAACTAAGAGGGAGGGGGGTTGGGTGCGGGAGGGAGTGCGGGCCTGGGTGTTGGGGCACGGGCTCTCGGAGGGAGTTTGGGTGCAGGAGGGGGTCCAGAGCAGGGAGTTGGGGCATAGTATCGGGTGCAGGGTGCCAGATCTAGGGCCACCTCAGGCAGCTCCGCGGAAGCAGCAACTCTTCCCGGCTGATCCTAGGTGGAGGCACGGCAGGCGGGTTGGTGGACTCCCTCCACCCACAGCTCCCAGTGGCTGTGGTTCCCAGCCAATGGGAGCTGTGCAGCTGGCACGGGGGGCGGAAGAATACAGAGCCACCTGACGCGTCTCCGCTTAGGAGCAGCCAGAGCCCGGGACAGGTCACCGCTTATGGGGAGCCATCCAAGGTCAGAGGCCCCTGGATCCAACACCCTGCACCTGCTCCCACATACCAAGACCCCTCCCACACCCAAAGTCCCTCCAAGAGCCTGTGCTCCAAACCTCCCTCGGTTCACCAGCACCCTGCCAGCCCCATGCCAACAGGATAATAAACCCGAATTTCAATGAAGATCAGAAATGCCAATTTATAGATCTTTCCTGTTGGTGAAGTGCTGGAAAAAACAGTTTTTACTATATTTTGGATTACAAATATTTGCACTGTAAAAATGGTAAAAGAAATAGTATTTTGCAATTCACCTCATACATGTACTGTAGTGCAATCTCTTTATTGTGAAAGTGCAATTTACAAATGTAGATTATTATTTTTTGTTACATAACTGCACTCAAAAAAACCAACAATGGAAAACTTACAGCCTAAACATCATCTCAGTCTTACTTCTCATTCAACCAATCGCTCAGACAAACAAGTTTGTTTACATTTACGGGAGATAATGCTGCCTGCTTCTTATTTCCAATGTCACCCAAAAGTGAGAAGAGGCGTTCGCATGGCACTTTTCTAGGTGGCACTGCAAGCTATTTATATGCCAGATATGCTAAACATTCACATATCCCTACCTGCTTTGGCCACCATTCCAGATGACATGCTACCATGCTGATGATGCT
>NW_020697868.1:0-42616 GCF_002925995.2 Terrapene triunguis | reverse complement strand
TAAGACAGATCATGTAAACCAAAGCATTAAAGTATTGACTACATCTCACCTGGGAGTTCGATTTGTCAAACGGGAGGGAACTTTTAGGCAAGGAGTTAAAAATTCAGTTAGCAGCTGAGGCAGAAACCCACGTAACTAACAAGCAGGCCCAGGGACAATGGCAGCTGTAAACACTTGATAACTTAAATGGTCAGATGTCCACACAGTCACTTGGCCTCTCAGTAAGGAAAAAGAGTACAAACCATCCACAGCTCTCCGGATATCTGTAAACACTCACCTCATTATGTTAAGTGTTCTCTCCCTCCCTCTCTCTCTCTGAAAAAATGTTTGTCATTGTAACTACATAATAAATGCAAATGCATTAATAAGAAAATGTATATAACTGGTCACTATAACATCATACTTT
Organism: Terrapene triunguis; assembly: GCF_002925995.2. Classification (NCBI taxonomy): domain Eukaryota; kingdom Metazoa; phylum Chordata; order Testudines; family Emydidae; genus Terrapene; species Terrapene triunguis. The sequence goes on along the minus strand of NW_020697868.1, from coordinate 42,210 downwards.
TGAAGCTCTTTATCAGTCTTCCTAGTGCCGTGAATAAACCTCTTCAGTATTGTCTGTTCTGCTTGATTCTTGGGGGAAAGAATCTCCTTGCTTCACAACGCCAACTGGCAGAGGGCACAGGGATGCCTAGAGTTATACAGGGATCCCCTGGGTGAGATATATGCACAATAGCTCACCAAAGGTGCCATGTGATGCCTCTACCAAAAGCCAGCAGCCTGCTGGTCCATCTAATGGGAGCAAGAAGTTTGTATGGGACATAGTTGAAGAGAGATGTAAAATATAGAATATGATGCTGCAGAAGTGTTGAAGTGAAACTTGTCACCTGCACCATGGCAATCCCTTCGGCTGAGCCAATCAGCACATAGAAAAAAGCACAGCCAGAGACAACACAGCCGTGGAGACAGGCTATATTCTCTGCCTGGGCCCAGTGGGGGCCTGAGAATTTACAAAGACAAAGGTCCCTCAGCACAAGTCTCCAAAAAGAGACCACTTCTGCGAAGAGACAATGGTCTGCACCTACAAAGAAAGAGGAGAGGGGACAAGAGCTCCCTTTCACACAGGAGACAGCTCACAGTATTTCTGTCAGGAACAGGAGATCACAACCAAGCCTCCAGTAAAACCATGGAAGGACTGTGCAGTTAGTGTTGCTCAACCAGACAGAAAAGTATCTCGTTCCATGACTCTAGGCGCTAGTCAGCGTGCTATGATTTTATTAGCCAAGGAGCCATTTCTTTCCAAGCCTTCTCCTTCCTACCCCTCGAATCTCTACACTCTGTGAAATCACTTGTGCTTGGTGTGACTATGAAGGAATCTAGAGCTTTCTGTTGATTGGAGCAGATATGGGAGGTGGAGCTGGTCACCTTGGGACCGTGGTCCTTTGGGAGCAGCAGACATGTGACTGCTGTGAATGCCTAGCGAGACAGGGACTGGGTGCTGCAGGAGGACACTCCGAGGGCCGAGGGGTGAAGCGTGCATATTACCAACCTTGACAGCGGTCACCCACCTCCACAAGGCCTAGCGGGAACAGCTTGTGTGGTTTGTGGCCGAGGGTGTCGGGAAGCTGCCCCCAGCGGGCACAGACAAGGCTTCCTCATGCTAGGGGCCCATGGCACTGCACTGGAGCATTAGGGCCAGCACAACTGCAAACGGAAAGCACCCCCAACTGACACCCCCCTACCTGCAGTACAGGCCCTTAGCACCATGCTCGGGCACTGGGGTCAGCGCAGACTCAGACAGGAGACCTGAGTCTGTGCTGAAAGCTTCTCAGCCCGATCCATGTACCACCCACAGTGATTTGATGGATGCAAGTTACCTGAGCACACAACACCGACATCTTCTCCGTGCGTACAGTTATTTTCTCCCCAAGGCCGAGCCCTGCAATCGGAGAGGGCAACTTCTGTCCCTGTGCAGTTCATGTTATCCAGCCAGATACGATCAGATCCTTGCCCAAATCGAGCCCCTCCTGGGGCTGATAACGCCGTCCCACAGCCCAGCTGCCTGCATACGACTCCAGCATCCTGTAAGTCCCAGTCGTTATCACACACGGTTCCCCACTGTTGGTTGCGAAGCACCTCAACTCTCCCAGCGCATTGACTCCTGCTGTTCACCAGTCGGAGCTGAGCCACTTCTGAGATGCCAGCATCTGCAAACACCCAAGGGAAGAAACACTCAGTGAGGTTCCTGTGCATTTAATCTCTCGTGTTGCTGGGGAACTTAGTGCCTCCTGCAGACGAATATGACCGGTCTCTGCAAACAGCAACTGCCTGTCAAGGGCTCCCCACCACTGACCAGGCTAATCACTTGGGCAATGTTGAAGTTTGTCCACTCCCCTCACAGCCAGCTCTCACCTAGTTAGACTGTCACCTAATTAGGCAGACTGGACTGCTGGTATTCGCTCCAGTGCAATACTGTGCAGTGCTGTGAGGCAGATGCTGGCATAAGCATCTTGGCGATTGGGAGCTGAACACATTCACCCGTGTCATTAGTGGTTTCCTTAGCCTGACATCAGCATCGAATTTACATGCTTTGGCTCCATCGCTCCCTGAAAATGTCACCTAGAATCCATCACCATTATAACTGCCTGGAGCACAGGCACGGCTGCCAGGAACCTGCTGCGCACCAGGCTGACAATCGTTCTGACCAGGGCAGAGGCAATGCACACTTCCTACAAGCACGTTGGCCCCTCCTGAAGGAAACACCTGCCCCTGCGGTTCCTCCTGACTTGCCGCGACTGACCTGGCAACATCATTTTGTGGCAGCCATTGCTGCACTCGTGTCTAGTGCTGCCAGTCCAGTACCAGTCTCGGATGAATGATGACAGATCTGGGCTGACAGCAGTGTCCTCACAGAGGGGCAGCAACTCTGGGATAGAGAGACTGGCGTGCTGATGGATTTTCAGAAGCCCTAACTTGTATCTGCCCATTTACAACCTGAGATGGAGATCCTGGAGTAGGCTTAATGGGCCCCTGACTGGACTGGCCAGAGGGACTGCTGCAATGCAGAGATTTGGCTTAGCCTGATCTTCTCAGTGTGCCTGAGGGGCAGCAGTACAGACAGTCACACGTGGTGTAGGAGATCCCTGTTAGAAGACTGGACCTTGAGGATGCACAGTGAGATGGCTAAACAAGCTAGAGGTGAGCAAGGACAGAATGAGCTCTCCCCTGATAATGAGTAATGAACTGCGGAGGGGGAAAGGCTCGTATTTACAAGAACACAGCCACTCTGCCTAGGTAGCCAGCAAACAGAGCTGTATTGGCTGATGCTGGGTTACAAATCACTGTAGTACTTGAATTCAGGGGTAGTGAAATGTTGCTTTCCTGATTGTGTGAGTAAAGGGCAGCAGAACTGTGCTTAGCCTGCCCAGACTGAGGGGGTCACCCACAACTGAACTGAATTCACTAACCAGGGGGCTCAGACACCAGATCCCTATGAAGAGTGAGAGGGGGTGGCGATGGATGTTCCTGCTGAGGGGGTGTGCGCTCTGTGTAAGAGGTCTAGGCATGGTTTAAGCACCGCTCTTCAAAGATAGAGTTAATGAAGGCTCCATTCGGAGTCTTTTGGGTTTAAGTGATCACTAGAGCTGAAATCACCTGTGTGGAAGCAGATCAAGACCTGACAGGGACTTGAAGGGGATGTCAATGCAAACAGTCCTTCTGTGAGCAAGAGTCAGGCTAGCTGTTAGCCTAATAATGCGAGATTTGTAGAAGCAAGGATTGTATGAGGTGAGTAGGAAAGAACTGTGTGAGAAGTTGTTGCGACCTTGTGTAGATATATGGAATATAGACTAGAGTCTAAATAACTGAGGAAAATAAGATATCAGGATGACCTATGTATAAACAAAATGCAGCTGTTGCTTATTATTGTATGTAACAAAAAGTAGAAATGCTTGCCTTAATTGTTTATCTTTTGAGAGACCTGCCTAGGTGGGGAAACCGTGTGTCCTAGTGCACTCTCGCCCTCTACGCAATTGCTTGAGATAATAAAGTATCTGCCTTTGCTGCACCCAACCAAAGAGTGAGAACTGTCTTTTTCTTCGAAACCTGCTATGAGACAGTGTTTATGCCGAGCCTGCTTCAGCACTTAGGTTTCCCCACTAAGAGCTGACAGTCACTGAGAGCTGGGTGAAGCCTCAAGAGAGCGACCGGCAGAGGTCACAGTAGAGAGGCCGGGGGCAGCAGAAGGTGAGGGCCAGCAGAGTGGTCAGTGACTGGCAGGGCAGCTGCCACCAGAGCAAGCACCCAGACAGCAGAGCGACCCAGGTGCTCTCCTCCCCACCCCCATGGTGGGAGCTGAACTCACACAGGTGCACCTCTGAACTCTGGGTCTTCACTAACCAAGGACAACCACTGTGAGTGATGGTGCAGTGGAGGGAGAAGGGAAGGGCACCTTAAAGGAATTTTAGGTTTCTGGACTCAAGAACCTGAGGCAAAAGATACTGCACAACATACTCTGGGGGAGGTGTTTTGCTCATGGTTTTATGTTTATAAATCCTATTTGTGGCGTTTTCCCGAATGAATGCCAGGGGGCTTCCATCCTTTTATTAAAAAGTTTCTTTTCTGCACTGAGACTCTGTGCTTCCAAGAGGGGAAGCTTTCCCTTGTAGAAGCACGCAGGGGGTGGTGTACAATTGTTCCAGGTTACTGGGTGGGTGCTCAAGCCGGATCTGTACTCTTGAGAAATTGGCCCTGGATTTTTAGTTTGAATTGGCGGCTGCAGGCTCCATTGACACCAAATCCAACCAGTGGAAGCTGCAGTTACCCAGGTCCCCATTGTGCTGCAGAGGAGTCTGACACCGAGATAAGTAGACGCCAACTGGCAGAGGTCACAGGGATGCCTAGAGTTATAAAGCGATCCCCTGGGTGAGATATAGACATAGACAGCTGCAGAGGCAGAGGAGCCTGCAAACAGAGCTGTAAACAGGGGAGTTTGAGTTGGAGTTGGCAAGGGGAGTTTGTGGGGAAGACTAAGAGAACCAGACAGAGGAATAGACAGGGTAGTGAAGGGAGTGTGTGCTGGTCTGGCAGTGTTTTGGTGCTCATTGGGGGTTTGTTTTGCTGTGAGTGGTGGTGTTTTGCTTTTGGTTTTGTTTCCTGGACTAACAGGACTTAGCTGAGAAGGCTATGACAGATACAGAGGCAGCAGTGGTAGTGACAGAAGCAGTGGAAGACACAATGAGGATGACTGGATGTGGAAGCTGCAGCATGTACATGATCCTGGAGTGGGTACCTGAAAAGAGTTTCTTCTGCATGAAATGCTGCCTGATAAAGCTGATGGAAGAAAAGATCTGAGGATTGGAGATGCAGGTGGAAACTCTGGCTGAGTTTAGAAGGGGGTTTGAGTGGATGATGGAGCAAAGACATGAGGAGGCTGAAGGGAAAAGCTCAGACTTGCAGATGGAAGCAGGACCAAACAACTCTGAGGGGAGACTGCTGGGAGAGGAATGTGGACAGTGGAAGCATGTGACTAAGAGAACCGGGCTGATGAAAAGACGGGCTGGTGAAGGAGAAATGGAGCTCAGGAACAGGTTTGCAGAGTTGGAAAATGAAGAAGGGGCACAGCAGGTGGTAGCTGAAGATGAGAGGGCAAGGAAGAAGAGAAGAGCAGCTAGTGCTATAGGAAGAGTCAATGGAGATAACAACACCAAATATGAGCCCGAGGAGGATATGGGATGGGTTGCAGAGGATTGCAAGGGACAATAGAAATCGAGAGGACTTTCAGCCAGAGGGAGCAGGGGATAGACCGGAGAATCGCACCATCACCAGGAAAAGGCAGGTCTACGTGATTGGGGACTCCTTACTGCGAAGAATAGACAGGCCTGTAACTAGAGCTGATCCGGATAACAGAAGGTTGTGCTGTCTGCCGGGTGCTAACATACAGGATGTGGACCTGAGGCTGAAAAGGATCCTAACAGGAGTGGGAAAGAATCCTCTGATTGTCCTTCGTGTGGGAACAAATGATACGGCTAGATTCTCGCTAAAACGTATCAAGGGAGACTATGCCAGGCTGGGGAAGACGCTTAAGGAAATCGAGGCTCAGGTGATCTTCAGTGGGATTCTGCCTGTTCCTAGAGAAGGGCAACAAAGATGTGACAAGATTATGATGATCAACAGATAGCTCAGGCAGTGGTGCTATAAGGAGGACTTTCGGATGTATGGCCACTGGGAAGCATTCATGGACAGAGGACTGTTCTCTCAGGATGGACTTCACCTGACTAGGGCGGGAAAATCGATTTCTAGGATGGAGGCTGGCCCAACTGATTAAGAGAGCTTTAAACTAGGAATTTGGGGGAGATGGTTGGGAGATGTCCAGGTAATCTCCATGCCGGATTTTAACATTGAGAGGAAAGAAAAGAAGTAAGAAAGGATACAGCCGTGGGTAGGAGAATGGACATAAGGAGGAAGGGTAGTGTAGATACAAGACTAATAGGTGATACTGGTGGTAGACTGTCCGTGCCTAATTGGGTAAAGAATGTGAGAGAAGCCAAAGAGCAAAAATTAAGATGTTTGTACACTAATGCGAGGAGCCTAGGTAACAAAATGGAGGAACTAGAGCTATTGGTGCAGGAAGTGAAACCAGATATTATAGGGATAACAGAAACATGGTGGAATAGTAGTTGTGACTGGTATGTGCTGTTTAGAAAAGACAGAAATAAAGACAAAGGTGGTGGAGTAGCATTGTATATCAATTGTGAGGTAGACTGTAAAGAAATAAGAAGTGATGGAATGGATAAGACAGAGTCTGTCTCGGCAAAAATCACATTGGAAAAGAAAGCTACGAGAGCCTCCCCTGGGATAATGTTTGGGTGTGCTACAAACCGCCGGGATCTGATTTGGATAAGGATGGAGACCTCTTTAATATTTTCAGGGTAATAAATACTAAGGGAATTGTGTGATCATGGGAGACTTTAACTTCCCAGATATAACTGGAGGACAAGTGCTAGTAATAATAATAGGGCTCAGATTTTCCTGGATGTGATAGCTGATGGATTCCTTCACCAAGTAGTTGCTGAACCAACAAGAGAGAATGCCATTTTAGATTTGGTTTTGGTGAGTAGTGAGGACCTCATAGAACAAATGGTTGTAGGGGACAACTTTGGTTGGAGCGATCATGAGTTAATTCAGTTCAATCTAAATGGAAGGATAATCATGGGAGACTGGAGAGATTCCAGAAAACTGGAAAAGGGCAAACATAGTGCCCATCTATAAAAAGGGAAATAAAAACAACCCAGGAAACTACAGACCAGTTAGTTTAACTTCTGTGCCAGGGAAGATAATGGAGCAAGTAATTAAGGAAATCATCTGCAAACACTTGGAAGGTGGTAAGGTGATAGGGAATAGCCAGCATGTATTTGTAAAGAACAAATCGTGTCAAACCAATCTGATAGCTTTCTTTGATAGGATAACGACTCTTGTGGATAAGGGAGACACTCTGGATGTGGTATACCTAGACTTTAGTAAGGCATTTGATACGGTCTTGCATGATATTCTTATCAATAAACTAAGCAAATACAATTTAGATGGGGCTACTATAAGGTGGGTGCATAACTGCCTGGATAACCGTAAAAGAGAACTGGATACATTAATGGAGGTTAAGTCCATTAATGGCTAATAGCCACGATGGGTAAGGAATGGTGTCCCTAGACTCTGTTTGTCAGAGGGTGAAGATGGATGGCAGGAGAGATATCACTTGATCATTAGGTGTTAGGTTCACTCCCTCTGGGGCTCCTGGCATTGGCCACTGTCGGTAAACAGGATACTGGGCTAGATGGACTTTGATCTGACCGAGTACGGCCATTCTTATGTTCTTATGTAAAACCCTGGAAGGACTGTGGGGTAAGCGTTGCTCTACCAGACAGAAAAGTATCTCGTTCAATGAGTCTAGGCTCTAGTCAATGTGGTATAATTTTATTTGCCAATAGAACCATTTCTTTCCAACCCTTCTCATTGCTACCCCTCAAATATGTACACTCTATGAAATCACTTGTCCTTGGTGTGACTAGTAAGGGTTCTAGAGCTGTGTGTTGATTGAAGCAGAGATGGGAGGTGGTCTGTGACTGCTGTGAATGCCCAGTGGGACAGGGACTGGGTGCTGCAGGGGTACGCTCGGACGGCCGAGGGGGTGAAGTGTGCCTATTGCCAACCTGGAGAGAGGTCAACCTTCTCTCAAAGGCCTACAGGGCACTAGAGGGCACGGCTTGTGTGGCCTGTGGCCGAGGGAGTCAGGGAGCTACCCCCCAGCGGGCACAGACAAGGCTTCCTCATTCTAGGGGCCCATGGCACCGTGGTGGGGCATCAAGGCCAGCATAACTGCAAACGGAGAGCGCCCCCTACTAACGCACCACTACCTGCAATACAGGCCTTTAACACCATGCTGGGGCACTAGGGTCAGTGCTGACTGAGGGCAGGTCTTCACTACCTGCCAGATCGGAGGGTACTGATTGATCTATTGGGGATCGATTTATCGTATCTAGTGTAGACGTGATAAAATAGATCCCCGATGGCACTCTCCGTCGACTCCGGAACTCCAGCTTGCGAGAGGCGGAAGCGGAGTCGACGGGGGAGCGGCAGCGGTCGACTCGCTGCTGTCCTCACAGCCACGTAAGTCGACCTAAGATACGCCGACTTCATCTATGCTATTCGCATAGCTGAAGTTGCGTATTTTAGGTCGACCCCACTCCCCAGTGTAGACCAGGGATCAGACAGGAGAGCTGGGTCTGTGCTGAAAGCTTCCCAGCTCAATCCCTGCACCACCCACAGTGACGTGATGGATGCAAGTTACCTGAGCACACAACACCGACATCTTCTCTGTGGTTACAGTTATTCTCTCCCCAAGACCGAGCCCTGCAATCGGAGAGGGCAACTTCTGTACCCGCGCAGTTGACGTTATCCAGCCAGATACGGTCTGACCCTTGCCCAAATCGAGCCCCTCCTGGGGCTGATAACGCCGTCCCACAGCCCAGCTGCCTGCATACGACTCCGGCATCCTGTAGGTCCCAGTCGTTATCACACACGGTTCCCCACTGACGGTTGTGAAGCACCTCGACCCTCCCAGCGCAGTGACTCCTGCTGTTCACCAGTCGGAGCTGAGCCACTTCTGAGATGCCAGCATCTGAAAACACCCAAGGGAATAAACACTCAGGGAGGTTTCTGTGCATCTGATCTCTTGTGTCACTGGGGAACATAGCGCCTCCTGCAGACGAATCTGACCGGTCTCTGCACATAGCAACTGCCACTGACCAGACTAATCACTTCGGCAATGTTGAAGTTTGTTCACTCCGCTCCCTGCCAGCTCTCACCTACTTAAGCTGTCACCTAATTAGGCAGACTGGACTGCAGTCTGCCCAGCCTGCTTCAGCACTGAGGTTTCCCCACTAAGAGCTGACAGTCACTAAGAACTGGGTGGCGCTTCAACAGAGCGACCTGCAGAGGTCACAGTAGAGAGGCCGGGGGCAGCAGAAGGTGAGGGCGAGCGGAGGGATGAGTGGACGGCGGGGTAGCTGCCACCAGAGCAAGCACTCAGACAGCAGATCAGCTAGGAGCTTTCCTCCCCGCCCCAAAGTTGGGAAGTGAACTCACACAGGTGCACCTCTGAACTCTGGGTCTTCGCTAACCAAGGACAACCACTGTGGGTGGGGTGTGCTGGAGAGAGAAGGGGGGGCACCTTAAAGGAAATTTTGGTTGCTGGACTCGAGAACCTGAGGCAAAAGACACTGCCCAATATATTCTCAGGACGGTGTTTTGCTCATGGTTTCATGTTTATAAATCCTGTTTCTGGCATTTTCCCAAGTTAATGCCGGGGGACTTCCCTCCTCTTATTAAAAAGTTTCTTTTCTTCACTGAGACTCTGTGTGTAACTTTAGCGCCCTCATGGCCAAGATGGAGTCTGCTCTGCAGGCAGCTCTGGCCAAGAGAAGGCGTGCGCAGGAATGCAGCAGGAGAAATCCCTTCCACCCCAAGGGCACCTGTTCCAAACCCCCCAGAGTGAACACACACACCTACAGGAATTGTACAATGGATATAACAAGGGAAATGTTTATTTACAGAGGAATGAGAGGAGAAAAACAACAAGGGGAAATATAGGGGGAGCAGTAAGACAGGGCTTCATCCAAGCCAAGGCCCCACAGGCCCAGTGGTAGCACAGTCTGGAAGGGCAGACACTGAGCAATGTGTCTGGACACAGAGTTCAGGAGTCCTGAGCAAAGTTCCAGTCCAGTGGTGAGTTTTGGGTGCTCCTGGTCATCTTCGGCGCCAGTGAACTTTCCCCCAACAAACCCCTCCGGTGCCCTCTTCTGCCACTCTCTGCAAAGCCAGACAGAGCGACCACCTCCCCACTTAACTATCTAGCAACCTCCCTCCTTGTCCCCAATGCAGTGTCACAAGCCCCAGTACTCGCAGCTCTGGGCAGCAGTGAAACTGGGTCCAGCTCCAGCCTGTCCTTCTCGGGCAATTCCTCCCTGGCATAGTGCTCCTCCTGGATCCTGTCCTGGGGTGTCCCCGATCGACCCTGTCCTTCCCAGTCTTCAGGCAGGTTCTCTGCTGCTTCACTTTTCCAGGGCCTGCAGGCTGCCTCTCCCGCTCCCTGGAGCTCCAGCGCTGCCCCCTGGAGTTTCCCTCCTTTTTTCTTACTCTCCCCCTCCCCTTTAGGAAAAAGATTTAAAGGGCCATGCTCTTTAAACCCCAAAGGGGTTACATGTGCTTGCAAGAGGGGAAGCTTTGCATCATAGAAGCACCCAAGGGGTGGTGTACAATTGACCCAGGTTACTGGGTGGGTTCTCAAGCCGGATCTGTGTTATATTCCTGGAAAGGAACCCCTAGATATTGAACCCGGCCTTAGTCGCTTCCGACGCCACTGGCAGAACGGTTACATAGATATTGACTTCTCATATACACAAAAGAAGAAGATGGCCCCAATGACATTCAGCCACTTCTGGGGTAGGTCAGGGCAGCTGAGAAACAGGACAGTGAAATATGTAAGCTGTGTAGTACAGGAAGTGAGGAAGAATTGTGTCTCCTGTGTCTAGGTCTTGGGGAAGTTACAACTTCAGGAATAATTCCCTGAAATGCAAATCTGCCGGAACACAGTGCTTAGGAACCGGACTCTTGACAAATTGGCCCTGCAGGCTCCATTGACACCAAATTCAACCAGTGGAAGCTGCAGTTACCCAGGTCCCCATTGTGCTGCAGAGGAGTCTGGCCCAGAGATAAGTGGATGCCAACTGGCAGAGGGCACAGGGATGCCTAGACTTATACGGGGATCCAAAGGGTGAGATACATGCACAATAGCTCACCAGAGGTGGTATGTGAGGTGTCTACCAAGAGCCAGCAGCCCACTGGTCACCCTAATGGGGGCAAGATGTTTGTATGGGACATAGCTGAAGAGAAATGTAAAATGTAGAATATGATGCTTCAGAAGTGTAGTGAAGCTTGTCACCTGCGCCATGGCAATCCTTCGGCTGTGCCAATCAGCACATAGAACAATGCACAGCTGTGGAGACAGGCTATATTCTCTGTCTGGGCCCAGTGGGGGCCTGAGAATTTAACCCTCAGCACAAGTCTCCAAAGAGAGACCACTTCTGGGAAGAGACAATGGTCTGTACCTACAAAGAAAGAGGAGAGGGAACAAGAGCTCCCTTTCACCCAGGAGGCAGCTGACAGCGTTTGTCTCAGGAACAAGAGACACAGCCAAGCCTGGAGTAAAACCCTGCAAGGACTGTGGCGTGAGCGTTGCTCTACCAGACAGAAAAGTATCTCGTTCAATGAGTCAAGGCTCTAGTCAGCGTGATATGATTTTATTGGCCATGGAACCATTTCTTTCCAACCCTTCTCCTTGCTACCCCTCAAATTTCTACACTCTGTGAAATCACTTGTCGTTGGTGTGACTATGAAGGGATCTAGAGCTGTGTGCTGATTGGGGCTGAGATGGGAGGTGGAGCTGGTCACCTTGGGACCCTGTTCCTTTGGGAGCAGCAGATCTGTGACTGCTGTGAATGCCCAGCAAGGAAGGGACTGAGTGGTACAGGGAGACACTCGGAGGGCTGAGGGGTGAAGTGTGCCTATTGCCAACCTGGAAAGAGGTCAACCCCTCTCCAAGGCCTAGAGGGCACGGCTTGTGTGGCCTCTGGCCAAGGGAGTCGGGGAGCTGCCCCCCATCGGGCAAACACAAGGCTTGCACATGCTAGGGGCCCATGGCACTGCACTGGGGCATTAGGGCCAGCACAACTACAGAGAGCGCCCCCTACTGACACACCTCTACCTGAAGCAAAGGCCCCCTAGCACCACACTAGGGCACTGGGGCTGGCACTGAAATCAAGAAGAGAGCTTGAGCGTCCCCTACTGAGCCCTCACACCGCTCCCTGCAGCACAGGCCCATAGAACTGCACAGGGGAATTAGGGTCAGCACAGACTGAGAGGAGAGCGCTCCCTACTGGAATTGCCATACTGCTCCCTGAAGCACAGACCCCCAAGCACCATGCTGCGGTCAGCTCTGGCTGTGAGGGGACAAGGCCCGCTAATGAGTTTCCTACCCTCCTTCCTACAAGGCAGGGTGGTAGATGAAGGTTACCTGAGCACACAACACCGGCATCTTCTCCATTGGTACAGTTATTCTTTCCCCAAGGCCAAGCCCTGCAATCGGAGAGGGCAACTTCTGTCCCTGTGCAGTTGATGTCAGCCAGCCAGATACGGTCAGATCCTTGCCCAAATCGAGCCCCTCCTGGGGCTGATAACGCCGTCCCACAGCCCAGCTGCCTACACACGACTCCGGCATCCTGGAAGTCCCAGTTGTCATCACACACGGTTCCCCACTTCTGGTTGTGAAGCACCTCGACCCTCCCAGCGCAGTGACTCGGGCCGTTCACCAGGTGGAGCTGAGCCACTTCTGAGATGCCAGCGTCTGCAAACAGCCAAGGGAATAAACATTCAGGGAGGTTCCTGTGCGTCCGATCTCTAGTGATGCTGTGGAAAAAACGGTTACCTACCTCTCGTAACTGTTCTTCTTCAATATGTGTTGCTCATGTCCATTCCAATAGATGTGCACACACTACGTGCACGATTGTTGGAAGGTTTTTTTCCCTAGCGGTACCTGTCGGGTGGGCTGTGGAGACCCCTGGTGTGGTGCTTTCATGACAGTGTATATCGGTCACTGCCGACCCGCCACCTGCTCAGTTCCTTCTTGCCGGAATATTCCGACAGAGGGAAGACAGGTGGGATTCGGAATAGACATGAGCAACACATCTCACAGAGCAATAGTTACGAGAGGTAGGTAACCGTTTTTGTTCTTCAAGTGATTGCTCATGTGCATTCCAATAGGTGACTCCCAAATAGTTTCCCTGGGGGAGGGGTCAGAGTTCACCTGGTTGAGGAAGGCAGGACTGCCCTGCCAAAGGCTGCATCGTCCCTTGCCTTTTGGGTAATGGCGTAGTCTGACGTGAAGGTGTGGATAGAGGACCACGTTGCTGCCTTGCATATATCCTGGGTAGGGACCTGCGCCAGGAATGCTGCGGACAACGCCTGTGCTCTTGTGGAGTGCACCGTAAGCGAAGGGGCTGGAATTTTAGCCAGGTCGTAGCAAGTCCCGATACAGGACATGATACATGATGAAATGCGCTGGGACGAGATCGGAAGCCCCTTCATCCTTTCTGCGATTGCAATAAAGAGCTGTGGTGATTTACGAAATGGCTTTGTGTGGCCAATGTACAATGCTAGGGAACGCCTGACATCCAAGGAATGGAACATGTGTTCTCTGTTACTGGCATGTGGCTTAGGGAAGAACACAGGTAAAAATATGTCCTGGTTCATATCAAACTGGGAGACTACCTTTGGCAGAAACGCGGGGTGAGGTCGTAGCTGCACCTTGTCTTTATTTAAGACCGTATAGGACGGCTCGGAAGTCAGCGTTCTGAGCTGGGATACCCTTCTGGCCGAGGTTATGGCCATCAGAAAGGCCACCTTCCAGGAAAGGCAGGACAGAGGGCAGGTCGCCATGGGCTCGAAAGGGGTTCCCATGAGCATGGACAGGACCAGGTTGAGGTCTATGTGGGGAAAGCCTCCACCTCTGGGAAATCGAGTGTGTGATGTCTGGCCTGAAGGATCATTCTTGACTGCGAAATGAGCAGCTCAGGTGATCAGCTAGCTCGTTTTGTGCACCCGGAAGGTGCGACGCCTCTAGGTGTATTGAGTGAGCCATGCAGAAGTCCCACAGCTCAAGGGCTTCCTAGCTCAGGGGAGAGGAACAAGCACTACCCTGTTTGTTTATATAGAACATCGCGGCACCACCGACACACATGCGCCCTGAAGGTGAGCCTGGAATGCTTGGCATGCCAGACGAACCGCCCTCAGCTCCCTTACACTGATGTGCAGCGATAGTTCTGTGTGGGACCATAGGCTTTGGGTTCTGATATTGCCCAGGTGCGCTCCCCAACCGAGCGCTGAGGGGTCCGTGACTAGCGATAGCGTAGGATGGGGTTGGGCAAAGGGTACGCCTGCTGCAACCACCAGTGGAGAGACTCAAGAATGCGAGTGGGGAGGGTAACTATCTGGTCCAGTGGGTCCCTGCCAAGCCTGTGTACCCTCGCCAAACACGCCTGGGGGGGGCGAAGGCGTAACCTGATGTGCTGGACCACGTATGTGCAGGCCGCCATATCCCCCAACAGTTTCATGCAATTTCTGGCCGTGGTTGTGGGGAATTGGCGAAGGTTTTCAATAATGTCCATGAGGTGCTTAGAAGCGCAGCTCGGGCAGGAACGTCCTGGCCTGTGTGGAGTCCAAGAGAGCTCGTATGAATTCTATTCTCTGCGTCAGGGCTAGGGTGGATTTGGGAAGGTGGCCCGAGCCAGTGACACATGCTCTGCAGCCTGTGCTTTTGACACGGCCTTGATGAGCCAGTTGTCCAGGTACGGAAATACTTGCACCTGATGTTTGCGGAGGAAGGCTGCAACGACCGCCACACACTTTGTGAATACCCGGGGGCCGCCAAGAGCCCAAAAGGGAGCACCCTGAACTGGTAGTGCTGGCCACTGACCACAAAATGAAGAAAATGTCTGTGGGCCGGATAATGGAGATATGAAAGTACTCATCTTTCAAGTCTAAGGTGGCATACTAGTCCCCTGGATCCAGGGAAGGAATGATGGAGACCAGAGAGACCATGTGAAACTTCACTTTCCTCATGAATGTGTTGACGTCTCGCAGATCCAGGATAGGCCAGAGCCCACCCTTGGCCTTGGGGATGAGGAAATATCGGGAGTAGAACCCCTTGCCCCTGAACTCCTGAGGAACCTCCTCCATTGCCCATAGAGCGAGAAGCGATTGCACCTCCTGCAAGCGGAGTTGTTTGTGAGAAGGGTCCCTGAAGAGGAACGGGGAAAGGGGGTGGGAGGGCAGGAGGGAACAGAATTGCATAGAATATCCCATCCATACCATTCTCAGGACCCAGTGATCTGACGTGATCTTGGACCAAGCACGGAAGAAGCGGGAGAATGGATTCACAAAGGGAGGGTAAGGATCCAAGTTTGATACTGATGCTCCGTCCTCGGGCACATCTTCAAAAGTTTGGCTTTGGGCCTGGGGGCTGTTTGGCAGAACCCCGGCCTTGGCCTGAGGAGGACTGTGGCGGGCGCCTCCTGTTATTCCTGCCCCGTCTCCTGGACGAGTCTTGCCTGAGAGGCCCAGAATAGAAATGAGATGGGGACTGAGGCTTAAATGGCTTTCCTTGGGGTGCAGGGTGTGGATCCCCAAAGGCTTTAAAGTCACCTTTGAGTCCTTAAGGTTGTGCAGGCGAGAATCCGTATTTTGTGCAAACAGGCCTGCACGGTCAAAGAGGAGGTCCTGGATCGTGTTCCGGACTTCAGTTGGTATCCCCGACACCTGCAGTCACGTTCTGCGCCTCATTGTAATGGCGGTGGCCATAGTCCAAGCTGCCGAGTCTGCCGCTTCTAACACAGCCTGGAGGGAGGTTCTCAAGACTACTTTGCCCTCCTCGAGGAGCGCGTTAAACTCCTTGCATGAGTCTGCCAGGAGCAACTCCTGTAATTTTGCTAACGAGCTCCAGGAATTGAAAGCGGCTGAGTACCGCTTGCTGGTTGGCCACTCGAAGCTGGAGGCCCCCTGTCGAGTAGACCTTTCGGCCAAAAAATCCAGCTTCTTAGTGTTCCATGACTTTGGGGTGGGACCTGGCTGCACCTATGATTTGCCACATCGACCACCAGAGTCCCTGGTTGGAAGTGGGTGAAAAGGTGTTCATACCCTTTCTGTGGCAAAAAATAGCTTCTATCCACCCCTATAGTGGTGGGTGGTATTGAGGCTGGAGTCTGCCACAGCACCCTAGGAGGATGTCCACCTTCGGATCCAACTCCTCCGTGACCTCCTCTGCCTGGAGATTCAGGTTTAGGGACACCCTTCTAATAATGTCCTGGTGTCCCCTGGTGTCCATCGCCAAAGGGTGATGGTGGAGCCCGCCACTGCCTCGTCCAGTGAGGAGGAGGCCCGTGGGACTGGGTCTTTTTGCCCTACTGGTTCTCTGGAGGCTGGGTTGGGTGCCTCTGTCCACGCCTCCCCCTGACTGGACGTGGCTGCTGTACAACTAGTGGCACTGGTTCGGGCGCTGTGCCTGAGCATGATGGCCCAGAGTCCCTGTCTCATGCGGGGACCTCAGGAGACCTGGGGGTGTGGCGAGCCACCGATGTTTCCGGGGGGGGTGTAGGGAGGTGGGCACCCCACTCCTGCCTGAAGGGGATAAAGCAGCCCTGGAGAGGGCTGCATCGCAGAAAGCTGGGCTGATTGGGAAAGCAGCCACAGCTGTGGTCAGCTTAATCAGGGCCCAGCTGGCCCTTATAAGAGGGCTGGGGCCAGAAGCAGAAGAGAGACACACTCTATCTAGGGTGAAGCAGCACTGGGGAAGGGTAGAGGGAGCTGGGGAGCTCCATCCTAGCAAAGTCCCAAGCTGCAGGACAAGCTAGGGACACACCAAAAGGTACTGGGGCTGCAGGGGGCAGCCCAGATAAAGGCAGAGGCAGCAGGTCTAACCCCCCTTGCCAATGATGACTGGTTTACAGACTGCAGTCTGCCCCAGAGAGCAGGGGCTAGATGATGACTGGCAGTAGCCACTGAGTCAAGGTGGGGACAGGGGTTTGGGGGTTCCCCTGGAAGGGGAGACCCAGAGTGAGGGGGCACTGCGGTGGGCAGAACCCCTGGGCAAAGGGCACCGGGGTTCGGGAGGCCAGCGGCAGGCGACACCTCAGTCAGCAGAGGGCGCTCCGGAGCTGGAAAAGAGCTAATTCCCTGGACAACCAGCAGGAGACGCCACACCGGTGAGACAGAAGACTCAGCGTCTGACTCAGACGAGTACTCTGTGCCTGACCACAGAAGGGCGGCGCCCGACAGTGCCGGGGAGCAGTACTGGGGTGATGGTGAGCTGTGCGGTAACATCATGGGCTTGCCGTAATGGTGAACCAGGGCGGAGCCACCACCAGTACCACAAAGTGTGCCGGACGCATATGCAGTGCTGACGTAGATGCTGTAGCCGGTGCTGTCGTCGGTGCCACTTACGTTGCCTGAGCTTGCGGTGCCGGAGCTCACACCTGCGAGGCCGGGGACTACGCCATCATGGCAGTTAGGTCCCGCGTTGCCTCGTAGGTGTCCGGCGTTGAGGGGAGGTTGACCTCTTCCTCCAAATCCTCCTGAGTCGGGGAATCCACCAGCACCGGATTCGATGGGCTTCCAGTTGGGACCAGAGTCAACAGTGCCGGGAATTGATATCCAGACCGTGAGTGTCCTCCTGCATGACTCACCCCACTGGAATCCTCTTGTGGCTTCTTGATGGGGGAACGACCCCTGTCCGCCTTCTCTTTCTTATGCAGCGCCAGGGACTGTGAGCGGTGCCACCTGGTAGCACTGGCCTTAGAAACAGGTGCTGGTGCTCCTTGGAGGAGTCCTTTCCTGGTGCTGGGATATCCCGCACCGAGGCGGGGTCACTACGCACCAATGATGCCGGTGCCATTTCCGGTGCTGGCTGGGGGCGGAGGCTCGACTCTATCAGGAGGAGCTTTCAATGATAGTCCCGCTCTCTCTTAATCCTGGGTCTGAAGCTCCTGCAAATTGGGCCCTTCTCTATCTGATACTGTCTCTTAGGCACTTGAGACAAGAAGCGTGTGAATCGCATGTGGGCATAGGTTTTCGCACACTTCTCGTATGCCTTAAACTCCTGTGACCGAGGCATGCCCAGGTGCCTGGGGAAACTGGGGTGGGGAGAAAGCCCCTCAAAGTAAGCCCAACCTACTAGAAACTACTATATAACAAACTATTAGCTATCTACAACTAAGAAAAGGAAACCACTACGAAGGCACTTGCGAGTGCAAGAGATTGAGCTGCTCCAACGACCGTCACTGGCATTAAGAAGGAACTGAGCAGGCAGCGGGTCATCAGGGACCTATATACACCTCCATGAAGGCGCCACTCCACAGCCGACCCCACGGGTACCGCTAGGGAAAAGCCTTCCGACGATCATGCACGCGGCGCGCACACACCTATTGAAATGCACATTAGCAATCATTCAAAGAAGGACATAGTGCCTCCCACTGACATGTCTGAATAGCCTCTGCAACAGCCTGTTAGGGGTTCACTTCCTGTCAATTAATCACAGTTAACTCAAAAAAATAATAATGAATAAAAAAATTAATCACGATTAATCGCAGTTTTAATCGCACTGTTAAACAATAGAATATCAATTGAAATTTATTAAATATTTTGGATGTTTTTCTATATTTTCAAATATATTGATTTTAGTTATGACACAGAATACAATGTGTACAGTTCTCACTTTACATTATTACAAATAAAGTTGTTTTATCCGGCATGATGAGGGAATGGAGGGTGCTGGTAAATGAAAAATGCTGGTAAATGAAGAGGGAGGGGGGTTGGGTGTGGGAGGGAGTACGGGGCTGGGGGTTGGGGCAGGGAGTTTGGGTGCAGGATGGGGCTCAGGATAGGCAGTTGTGGCGCGGTATCGGGTGCAGGGTGCCGGATCCAGGGCCACCTCAGGCAACTCCCTGGAAGCAGCAAGTCATCCCAGCTGATCCTAGGTGGAGGCACGGCAGGCGCGCTGGTGCACTCCCTCCGCACGCAGCTCCCAGTGGCCGTGGTTCCCAGCCAATGGGAGCTGTGCAGCTGGCATGGGGGGCGGGAAGAATACAGAGCCACCTGACGCGTCTCCGCTTAGGAGTAGCCAGAACCCGGGACAGGTCGCTGCTTACGGCGAACCATCCAAGGTGAGAGGCCCATGAATCTTACAACCCGCACCCGCTCCCACGTACCAAGACCCCTCCCACACCCAAAGTCCTTCCCAGAGCCCACGCAAACCCCCTTCTGTGCCCCAGCACCCTGCCAGCCTCGCGCCAACCGGACTATAAACCGGAATTTCAATGAAGATCCGAAATGCCAATTTATAGAGCTTTCCTGTTGGCAAAGTGTTGGAAAAAACAGTTTTTACTATATTTTGGATTACAAATATTTGCACTGTAAAAATGGTAAAAGCAATAGTATTTTGCAATTCATCTCATACAAGTACTGTAGTGCAATCTCTTTATTGTGAAAGTGCAACTTACAAATGTTGATTTTTTTTGTTACATAACTGCACTCAAAAAAACCAACAATGGAAAACTTAGAGCCTACACATCCTCTCAGTCTTACTTCTCGTTTAGCTAATCGCTCAAACAAACAAGTTTATTTACATTTACGGGAGATAATGCTGCCTGCTTCTTATTTGCAATGTCACCCAAAAGTGAGAAGAGGCATTCCATAGCATTTTTGAAGGTGGCACTGCAAGGTATTTACGTGCCTGATATGCTAAACATTCACATGCCCCTACATGCTTTGGCCACCATTCCAGATGACATGCTACCATGCTGATGATGCTCGCTAAAAAAGCAATCTGTTAATTTAATTTGTGACTGAAATCCTTGGGAGAGAAATCTGTATCTCCTACTATGTATTTTATATGCATTTTGCATATCTTTCATATTACAGTAGTCTCGGTTGATGACTCAGCACATGTTGTTCATTTTAAGAATAATTTCACTGCAAATTTCACAAAACGCAAAGAAGGTACTTGTGACTCTCTGTACCTCGGGGAATCACCCAGCACCCCCATGTTCATCCATATAAAATGATTGTGTAGTATCCAATACAAAGTTTGTCATGTCGGCTGTCTTCGGAAGGCTCATAATACACTGAGCTTTGTTGTTATAGTGATTTTATAGTAATTGTTGTTGCAGTAATGTTACAGGTTATAATTTCACATATATAGTTATGAGGTTGAAAATGTATCCAAATGGTTTAAAATAAGCCCAGGCAAAAACTCTCTAAGAGCAGAAGGGCAGTTCACACCTCATCAAGGTATGTATGGGACAAACCCAGCCCAGCCTCACAGGAACAAAGAACACTGGCCTCGGCAGCAACAATAGGATCTGTTGGACTCTCGAGTGAGTTACCCCCCTTCCCTTGGTCAGTTTGGGACTGCAGTGAGGTAATGCTCACCTGACCCTGAAGAGGGTGGGGCAAAGCCAAGAGGAAGAAAGAACATGATAAAAGGGAGAAATGTTTGCCATGCTCTTCCTCTCTCTTCCACCTACATCTACAGACACCACATCAAGCGACTGAAGCGCTGATTAAAGGGGAGAGCCTGGCTGAAGAGCAAACAGCTAGCTGGTGGTAAGAAGCATCTCAGTTTCAAAGGGCATTAAAAGTGTTAAGATCAGCTTAGAATGTGTTTTGCTTTTATTTCATTTGACAAAATCCGACTTGCTATGCTTTGACTTATAACCACTTAAAATCTATCTTCATAGTTAATAACTCAGTTTGTTTGTTCTACCTGAAGCAGTGTGTTTGGTTTGAAGCATGTCAGATACTCCCCTTGGGAGTTTATTTAGATAAACTTGCAGCATCCAGCAGGGATTACTAGGGTTTCTAGGGTTCTGTCTGGGACCGGCGATATTGGCCGGTTGCACGATCCAAGGAGCAACTTACATGTCAGAGGCTGTGTGTGAACAGCCCAGGAGTGGGGGTTCTCACAGCAGAGCAGGGTAAGGCTGGCTCCCAGAGTCAGGGATTGGAGTGACTTAGCAGATCAGCAGTCCAGATAACACCAGAGGGGAACATTACAGTACCAATATGAGATTTCTAAAGCTAGCTACAGCACTCGACCCAAGGTTTAAGAATCTGAAGTTCCTTCGAAAATCTGAGAGGGATGAGGTGTGGAGCATACTTTCAGAAGTCTTAAAAGAGCAACACTCCAATGCGGAAACTACAGAACCTGAACCACCAAATAAGAAAATCAACCTTCTGCTGGTGGCATCTGACTCGGATGATGAAAATGAACATTTGTCGGTCTGCACTGTTTTGGATCGTTATTGGGCAGAACCCATCATCAGCATGGACGCATGTTCTCTGGAATTATAGTCAAACCATGAAGGGACATATGAATTTTTATCACATCTGGCACATAAATATTTTGCTACATCAGCTAAAACAGTGCCATGTGAATGCCTGTTCTCACTTTCAGGTAACATTGTTTACCTTTGCAGGGGATAATGCTGCTTGCATCTTGTTTACAGACTTGTCTGTCTGAGCAACTGGATGAACAAGCTGTAGGACTGAGTGGATTTGTAGGATCTAAAATTTTACATTGTTTTATCTTTGATTGCAGTTATTATTTGTAAATCATTCAACATTTCTAACTTTCCTGATAAAGAGATTGCACTACAGTAATTGTAGCAGGTGAACTGAAAATACTATTTCTTTTGTTTCTTTTTTACAGTGCAAATATTTCTAATGTACAGTTTGAATTCTGTGTTGTAATTGAAATAAATATATTTGAAAATGTAGAAAACATCCCAAAAAATGAAATAAATGGTATTCTATTATTGTGTAAAGGCACAATAAATTATGCGATTAATCGTGATTAATTTTTTATCTCACAATTAATCTCGATTAACTTTTTAATAACCTCATAGCCCTCCTCCTCACAACTACTATGCAGCCACCTGTAGCATGGAACAGGGTAGATGAGAGACAGGGCACAGAAACTCATAAGCTGTGTAGGAGAGGAAGTGAGGAAGAACCCTGCCTCCAGTCACAACAGTGGGGCATAATACAAGTTTATGGGTAATTAGCTGAGATGTAAATCACCCGGAGTGACATAGATAGGAACCCCACACTTCATAAAGGGATCCCTGAGTGGCTGCAGGATCCATTCAACCCCAAATCCCAGAAATGGGATGTATGGTTACCGCCACCCCATTGTGCTGTAGTGGGGTAGGGGGATCATAGCGAACACCGACGAGGAGGGTCTCTCACAGAGGAACATGTACTGCTCCCTGCAGCACAGGCCCGAAGTGGTGTCCTGGGGCACAGGGGCCAGCACTGACTTTAAGGGGAGAGTGCCCCCTGCTGAACCCCCATCCCACTCCCTGCAGCATAGGCACATAGAACTGTGCAGGGAAAATGGGGTCAGCACTGACACCATGGGAAGAGCGACACTTAGTGTGACCCTGAAACAGCTCCCTACAGTACAGGCCCTTAGCATCATGTTGGGGCACTGGGGTCAGCACTGACTCAGACAGGAGAGCTGGGTCTATGCTGGAAGTTTCACAGCCCGATCCCCACACTACGCACAGTGACATGATGGATGCAAGTTACCTGAGCACACAACACCGGCATCTTCTCCGTGGGTACAGTTATTGTGTCCCCAAGGCCGAGCCCTGCAATCGGAGAGGGCAACTTCTGTCCCTGTGCAGTTGACGTCATCCAGCAATATACGGTCAGATCCTGGCCCAAATCGAGCTCCTCGTGGGGCTGATAACGCCGTCCCACAGCTCAGCTGCCTGCATACAACTCCAGCATCCTGTAAGTCCCAGCTGTCATCACATACGGTTCCCCACTTCTGGTTGTAAAGCACCTCAACCCTCCCAGCGCAGCGACTTGGGCCGTTCACCAGTTGGATCTGAGCCACTTCTGAGATGACAGCATCTGCAAACACCCAAGGAAAGAAACACTGAGGGAGGTTCCTGTGCAACTGATCTCTCGTGTCGCTGGGGAACGTAGCGCTTGTGTCTAGTCTCTGCACAGAGCAACTGCCTGTCAGTGTCTCCCCACCACTGACCAGGCTAATCACTTGGGCAAAGTTGAAGTTTGTCCACTGCCCCCCCACGGCCAGCTGTCACCTAGCTAGGCTGTCACCTAATTAGGCAGACTGGACGGCAGGCTGCCCCACTGCTCCGACTAGAGCATTTAAAAAGATCACCCCCTGCACTGCTGGCAGGAACCTCCTGGGGAGCAGATTTACACCCTCACTCCTGGCACTGGTATTTGCTCCAGAGCGATACTGTGCAGTGCTCTTGGGCAGACGCTGGCAGAAGCATCTTGGTGATTGGGAGTTGAACATAATCACCCATGTCATTAGTGATTGCCTGAGCCTGACATCAGCATCGAATTCCATAGCTCCCTGAAAACGTCACCCAGAGTCCATACCCCCTAGAACTGCCTGTGCAGAGGCAATGCACACTTCCTGCAAGCAGATCGGCCCCCTCCTGAAGCAAACACCTGTCCCTGTGGGTCTTCCTGACTTGCCATGACTGACTTGGCAACATCGTTTTGTGGCAGCCATTGCTGCACTCTTCTCTAGTGCTGCCAGCCCAGTACCAGTCTCAGATGAATGATGGCAGAGCTGGGCTGACAGCTGTGTCCTCACAGAGGGGCAGCAACTCTGGGATAGAGATACTGGTGTGCTGATGGATTTTCAGAAGCCCTAACTTGTATCTGCCCATTTAGAACCTGGGATGCAGATCTTGGACTAGGCTTAATGGGCCCTTGACTGGACTGGCCAGAGGAATTGCTGCAATGGAGAAATTTGGCTTAGCCTGATCTTTTCAGTGTACCTGTGGGGCAGCAATACAGACAGTCCCACGTGGTGGAGGAGAGCCCCGTTAGAAGACTAGATCTTGAGGATGCACAGTCAGATGGCTGAACAAGCTAGAGCAAGGGTGGGAAAATTACGGCCCGCGGGCTGGATCTGGCTTGTCAGGGCTTTGGATCTGGCCCATGGGATTGCCACCCCTGTGGCACCACTGGCCCTGCACCACTCTCAGAAGCGCCCGGCACCACGTTCCTGCGGCCCCTGGGGGCGGGGTGGGGGACAGATGGCTCAGCGCACTGCCCTCGCCTGTAGGCACCGCCTCCCACAGGTCCCATTGACCAGAAACGGGGAATCGTGGCCAATGGGAGCATCGGAGGAGGTACACAAAGCCGAGGGCAGCGCACGGAGCCCTCTGCCCTCCCCCAAGGGCTGCAGGGACGTGATGCCGTCTACTTCTGGGAGCAGTGCGACGCGGCACAGAGCCAGGGCAAGCAGGGAGCCTGCCCTGGCCCTGGTGCATACCGCTGATGCCCCGGAGCCACTCCAGGTAAGCAGCCCCCAGCCCGCACCCCGAACCCCTATCTCACCCTGCCTGCACCCCAACCCCTTGCCGCACCTCACATGCCTCCTGCACACCAACCTCCTGCCCTAAACCACCTGCCACATCCTACACCCCTCCTGCACTCTGATCCCTTGCCCTAAGCCCTGTCGCACCCCGCACCCTTCCTGCACCCCAACCCTCTGCTCTAAGCCCCCTCCCGCACTTTACACCCCCTCCTATACCCCAACCCCCTTCCCTGAGCCACCAAGATGTGGCCCTCGGCCAAAAAGTTTGCCCACACCTGAGGTAGAGGTAAGCAAGTTTGGAATGAGTTCTCCCCTGACAGCTAGTGATGAGCTGGGGAGGGGAAAAGGCTTCAGGACCAGACTGTGTTTACAAGAACACACTCACTCTGCCTAGGTATCCAGCAAACAGCTGTGTTGGCTGATGCGGGGTTAGAAATCAATCGAGCTCATCACCGGTCACCGACAGTATCAGGAGGCGTGAGCTGGAGCAACATCATGCATCAACTACGAGGAAGGGACTGGGAGACTTTTTCCATTGGACCATATGAACTGGAACCATAAACTCACTGAACATTAAATCTCACCAAATGAAGGTAAATCCATCCTCATCATCGTATCCACTCATTAAACTCCACACCTGAACATAGCCATTATATGAACAACATACCCTCATATCTCGATGTCTGTACTTTGACCCGTTAACCTTTTACCCCCAATTGGGGATATTGCAGATTATGTATTCCTTACGCCACCTGATCCTAAACTGAACTTCGCACCCCTTGATAATCTGTATGTTATTCCTTGATAACCAGAAACTTCTACGCTTAAACTTAAACCTGTGTTGTCTGATGCTGGGTTACAAATTACTGTAGTACTTGAATGCAGGGGCAGAGAAACTTAATAATACTGGGGGATTTCAATTATCCCCATATTGACTGGGAACATTTCACTTCAGGACGAAATGCAGAGATAAAATTTCTCGATACTTTAAAGGACTGCTTCATGGAGCAGCTGGTACGGGAACCCACAAGGGGAGAGGCAACTCTAGATTTAGTCCTGAGTGGAGCGCAGGAGCTGGTCCAAGAGGTAACTAGAACAGGACCGCTTGGAAATAGTGACCATAATACAATAGCATTCTGCATCCCTGTGGTGGGAAGAACATCTCAGCAGCCCAACACTGTGGCATTTAATTTCAAAAGGGGGAACTATGCAAAAATGAGGGGGTTAGTTAAACACAAGTTAAAAGGTACAGTGACTAAAGTGAAATCCCTGCAAGCTGCATGGACACTTTTTTAAGAGACCATAATAGAGGCCCAACTTAAATGTATATCCCAAAATAAGAAACACAGTAAAAGAACTAAAAAAGAGCCACCGTGGCTTAACAATGTAAAAGAAGCAGTGAGAGATAAAAAGACTTCCTTTAAAAAGTGAGGCAAATAGAAAGGAGCATAAACACTGCCAAATTAAGTGCAAGAATGTAATAAGAAAAGCCAAAGAAGAGTTTGAAGAACGGCTAGCCAAAAACTCCAAAGGTAATAACAAAATGTTTTTTAAGCACATCAGAAGCAGGAAGCCTGCTAAACAACCAGTGGGGCCTCTTGATGATCGAGATACAAAAGGAGCGCTTAAAGACAAAAAAGTCATTGCGGAGAAACTAAATGGATTCTTTGCTTCAGTCTTCACGGCTGAGGATGTTGGGGAGATTCCCAAACCTGAGCCGGCTTTTGTAGGTGACAAATCTGAGGAACTGTCCATTCCAATTCCCACCTGCCTCCCCTCTGTCGGATTATTCCAGCAAGAAGGAACTGAGCAGGTGGCAGGTCGGAAGTGACTGATATACACTGTCATGAAGGCACAATTCCAGGGGTCTCCACAGCCGACACGACAGGTACCTCTAGGGGAAAAAAACTTCCAACGATCGTGCACACAGCATGGGCACACCTATTGGAATGGACATGAGCAACACATCTCGAAGAACAACAGTTACGAGAGGTAGGTAACCGTTTTTCTTCTTCGAGTGATTGATCATGTGCATTCCAATATGTGACTCCCAAGCACTTTCCCTGGAGGAGGGGTCAGAGGTCACCTGGTTGAGGAATGCAGGACTGTCCTGCCAAAGGCTACATCATCCCTTGCCTGTTGGGTAATGGTGTAGTGTGATGTGAAGGTGTGGACAGAGGACCACGTTGCTGCCTTGCATATTTCCTTGATAGGGACCTGTGCCAGGAATGCTGCGGACGATGTCTGCGCTCTCATAGAGTGCACCGTAAGCGAAGGGGCTGGAATTTTAGCCAGATCATAGCAAGTCCTGATACAGGACATGATCCATGATGAAATGCGCTGGGACGAGATCGGAAGCCCCTTCATCCTTTCTGCGATTGCAATAAAGAGCTGTGGTGACTTACGAAATGGCTTTGTGCGCTCAGTATAGAATGCTAGGGCACGCCTGATGTCCAGAGAACGGAACATGGGCTCTCTGTTACTGAGATGTGGCTTAGGAAAGAACACAGGTAAAAATATGTCCTGGTTCACATGAAACTGGGAGACTACCTTTGGCAGAAACGCGGGGTGAGGGCGTAGCTGCACCTTGTCTTTATAAAAGACCATATTATAGTGGGGCTCGGAAGTCAGTGCTCTGAGCTTGGCTACCCTTCTGGCCAACATTATGGCCACCAGAAAGGCCACCTTCCAGGAAAAGTAGGACAGAGAGCAGGTTGCTATGGGCTTGAAAGGGGGCCCCATGAGCATGGACAGGACCAGGTTGAGGTCCCACTGGGGAATGGGCCATTGTACCTGGGGATAAACTCTGTTCAAGGCCTTGAGAAACCAGCCCACCATGGGATTGCCGAAGACTGACCTACCCGCTGCCCCCGGTTGGAAGGCCGAAATGGCAGCCAGGTGTACCCTGAGAGATGATATTGCCAACCACTGCTGCTTGAGGTATAACAGGTAGTCCAAAACAAGGCGAATTGGTGCTAGCTGCAGTTCGGTGCCCCTCTCCAGAGACCAGTTGGAAAAGCACTTCCACTTTGCCAGGTACGTGGCATGAGTAGAGAGTTTCCCACTTCCCAGCAGGACCTCACTCACTGGTTCCAAACACTGAAGCTCAAGAGGGTTCAGCCATGGAATTTCCGCGCCATGAGGTGGAGAAACTCCAGGTTGGGGTGTTGTAGGTGGCTGTGGTCCTGTGTGATAAGGCTCAGGCACACAGGAAGGGCTACTGGTCTTTCCACTGAGAGGTTCATCAGCATGGTGAACCAGTGCTGGCGGGGCCACGCTGGCGCTATGAGGATAATTGAAGCTCTGTCCCAGCAAGTCTTAAGGAGGACTCTGTGTACAGCAGGTGACTTGTTCATGAAAGGTGAAAGGCGTCTGTGATGCAGCCTGGGCTGCGGTTCAGGAAAGAGCAGAATCGCTGGCACTTCCTTTTGCTCTGCATCATGTAGAGGTCTATGAAAAATTGAGTGTGCGATGTCTGCCCTGAGGTGACTGTGAAACGAGCGGCTGAGGCGATCGGCTAGCTCGTTTTGTACTCCTGGAAGATGCGATGCCTCTAGGTGTGTCGAGTGGGCCATGCAGAAGTCCCACAGCTCAAGGGCTTCCTAGCTCAGGGGAGAGGAACAAGCACTACCCTGTTTGTTTATATAGAACATCGCTGCACCACCGACACACATGCGAGAGGTAGATAACCGTTTTTCTTCTTCAGGTGATTGCTCATGTGCATTCCAATAGGTGACTCCCAAGTAGTTTCCCTGGGGGAGGGGTCAGAGTTCACCTGGTTGAGAAAATAGCGGGAGTAGAACCACTTGCCCCTGAACTTCTGAGGAACCTCCTCTATTGCCACTAGAGCGAAGAGTGATTGCACCTCCTGCAAGAGGAGTTGTTCGTGAAAAGGGTCCCTGACGAGAAACGGGGAAAGGGG
Source organism: Terrapene triunguis (assembly GCF_002925995.2). NCBI lineage: Eukaryota > Metazoa > Chordata > Testudines > Emydidae > Terrapene > Terrapene triunguis. The sequence continues at coordinate 14,321 of NW_020697868.1, read as the reverse complement.
GCGGGGGGGGGGGGAGGGAACAGAATTGGATAGAATATCCCATCCGTACCGTGCTCAGGACCCAGAGATCTGAAGTGATCTGGGACTATGCACGGTAGAAGCGGGAGAATCTATTCACAAAGGGAGGGTAAGGATCCAAATTCAATACTGATGCTCCATCCTCGGGCGCATCTTCAAAAGTTTGGCTTCGGGCCTAGGGGCTGTTTGGCCAAACCCTGGCATTGGCTGAGGAGGACTGTGGCGGGCACCTCCTGACCCGTCTCCTGCATGAGTCTTGCCTCGGAGGCCCAGGGTAGAAGTGAGACGGGGCTGAGGCTTAAATGGCTTTCTTTGAGGTGCAGGGGTATGGATCCCCAAAGACTTTAAAGTCTCCTGCGAGTCCTGAAGGCTGTGCAGGCAAGAGTCTGTATTTTGGGCAAACAGGCCTGCACGGTCAAAGGGGAGGTCCTGGATGGTGTTCTGGACCTCAGGTGGTATCCCCGACACCTGGAGCCACACGCTGCGCCTCCTTGTAATGGTGGTGGCCATAGTCAAAGCCGCTGAGTCTGCCATGTCTAACTTGGCCTGGAGGGATGTTCTCGAGACCACTCTGCCCTCCTCGAGGAGCGCGCTAAACTTCTTGCACGAGTCTGCCACGAGCAACTTGTCCCGGCTCCTCCTAGGTGGAGGCGCGGCAGGCAGCTTGGTGCACTATATCCGCCCGCATGTGCCACCCCCGCAGCTCCCATTGGCCATGGTTGCCAGCCAATGGGAGCTGTGCAGCCGGCATGGAGGGGGGGCAAAATGCAGAGCCACCTGGCACACCTCTGCTTAGGAGTAGCCAGAGCCCAGGACAGGTCGCCAAGGTGAGCGGCCATGGATCTTACATATTGCACCCCATTCTGCATGCTAAGACGCCTCCCAAAGCCCGTGCTCCACACCCCCTCCTGCACCCCAGCACCCTGCCGGCACCATGCCAACCGGACTATAAACAGGCATTTCAATTAAGATCAGAAACACCGATTTATAGAGCTTTCCTGTTGGTGAATTGATGGAAAAACAGTTTTTACTGTGTTTTGCTTTCATTTGACAAAATACGACTCGTTATGTTTTGATTTATAATCACTTAAAATCTATCTTCATAGTTAATAACTCAGTTTGTTTGTTCAATCTGAAGCACTGTGTTTGCTTTGAAGCGTGTCAGAGACTCCCCTTGGTATAACAAGCCTGGTACATATCAATTTCTTTGTTAAATTGATGAACTCATATAAGCTTGCAGCGTCCAGCGTGCATAACTGGAGACTGCAAGAAGGAGGTTCCTCGGGTTGTGTCTGGGACCGGCAATATTGGCTAGTGTCATTTGGTTGCACAATCCAAGGAGCAGCTTACATGTCAGAGGCTGTGTGTGAAGAGCCCAGGGGTAGGGATTCTCACAGCAGAGCAGGGAAAGGCTGGCTCCCACAGTCAAGGATTGGAGTGACCTAGCAGATCACCAGTCCAGATAACAACAGAGGGGAACATCACAGAACCAATGTGAGATTTCTAAAGCTAGTTACAGCACTCGACCCAAGGTTTAAGTATCTGAAGTGCCTTTCAAAATCTGATAGGGACAAGGTGTGGAGCATGCTTTCAGAAGTCTTAAGAGAGCAACACTCCAATATGGAAACTACAGAACCTGAACCAACAAAAAAGAAAATCAACCTTCTGCTGGTGGCAGCTGACTCATATGATGAAAAAGAACATTTGTCGGTCTGCACTGCTTTGGATCGTTAGTGAGCAGAAGCCATCATCAGCATGGACGCATGTTCTCTGGAATGGTGGTCGAAGCATAAAGGGACATATGAATTTTTATCGCATCTGGCACATAAATATTTTGCTACACCAGCTACAACAGTGCCATGTGAGTGCCTGTTCTCATTTTCAGGTAACATTGTAAACAAGAAGCAAGCAGCATTATCTCCTGCAAAGGTAAAGAAATTTCTCTGTCTGAGCGATTGGCTGAATGAGATGTAGGACTGAGTGGACTTGTAGGATCTAAAATTTTACATTGTTTTATTTTTGATTACGGTTATTATTTGTAAATGATTCTAAATTTTTAAGTTCAACTTTCCTGATAAAGAGATTGCACTACAGTACTTGTATGAGGTGAACTGAAAATAATATTTGTTTTGTTTCTTTTTTACAGTGCAAATATGCGTAATCAAATATAAATATAAAGTGAGCACTGTACACTTTGTATTCTTTGTTGTAATTGAAATCAATATATTTGAAAATGTAGAAAACATCTCAAAAAATTGAAATAAATAGTATTCTATTATTCTGTAAAGGTGTGATTAATTGTATAATTAATAATGATAAAATTAATTTTTTTATCTCACAATTAATCACAATTATCTTTTTAATAACTTGACAGCCCTACTCCCCACCACTACCATGCAGCCACCCTGTGGGGTGGAACAGAGTAGATGAGAGACAGGGCGCAGAAACTCATAAGCTGTGTAGGAGAGGAAGTGAGGAAGAACCCTGTCTCAAGCCACACTGTGGGGGATGTTACAAGTTTATGGGTAATTAGCTGAGATGTAAGTCACCCGGAGTGACATAGATAGGAACCCCACACTTCATAAAGGGATCCTTGAATGGCTGCAGGATCCATTCAACCCCAAATCACACAAATGGGATCTACGGTTACCCAGCGCCCCATTGTGCTGTAGCCGGGAGGGTCTCTTACAGAGGCACACGTATTGCTCCCTGCAGCACAGACCCTAAGTGGTGTGCTGGGGCACTGGTCCAGCACTGACTTAGAGGGGACAGCCCCCCCTACTGATCACCCATCCCACTCCCTGGAGCACAGGCATGTAGAACTGTGTGGGGCAATGGGGTCAGCACTGACACAATGGGAAGAGAGACAATTACTGTGAACCCAAAATGGCTCCTTACAGTACAGACCCTTAGCACCATGCTGGGGCACTGGGGTCAGCGCAGACTCAGACAGGAGAGCTGGGTCTGTGCTTAAAGCTTTATGGCCCGATCAATGCACCACCCAAAGTGACGTCATGGATGCAAGTTACCTGAGCACACTACACTGGCATCTTCTCCGTGGGTACAGTTATTCTCTCCCCAAGCCTCAACCCTGCAATCGGAGAGGGCAACTTCTTTCCCTGTGCAGTTGACGTCATCTAGCCAGATACCATCTGACCCTCGCCCAAATCGAGCCCCTCCTGGAGCTGATAACGCCGTCCCACAGCCCAGCTGCCTGCATACGACTCCGGCATCCTGTAAGTCCCAGTTGTCATCGCACACGGTTCCCCATTGATGGTTGTGAAGCACCTCGACCCTCCCAGCGCAGTGACTCGGGCTGTTCACCAGTTGGAGCGGAGCCACTTCTGAGATGCCAGCGTCTGCAAACACCCAAGGGAATAAACACTCAGGGAGTTTCCTGTGCAAATGATCTCTCTTGTCACTGGGGAACGTAACACCTCCTGCTGACGGATCTGACCGGTCTCTGCACACAGCCACTGCCTGTCAAAGGCTCCCCGCCACTGACCAGGCTAATCAGGTGGCCAATGTTGAAGTTTGTCCACTCCCCTCCCAGCCAGCTCTCCCCTAGTTAGGCCGTCACCTGATTAGGCAGGCTCGACTGCAGTCTGACTTACTGCTCCCACTAGAGCACTTAAAAAGATCACCCCCCACACTGCTGGCAGGAACCTCCTTGGGAACAGATTTACAGCCTCACTCCTGGCTCTGGTATTCGCTCCAGTGCAACAGTGTGCAGTGCTGCAGGGCAAACGCTGTCATTAGCATCTTGGTGACTGGGAGCTGAACACAGTTACCGGTGTCATTTGTGGTTGCCTTAGCCTAACATCAGCATCGAATTTACATGTGTTGGCTCCACAGCTCCCTGAAAACATCACCCAGAGTCCATCCCCCTTAGAACTGCCTGGAGCGGAGGGACGCCTGGCAGGAACCTGCTGCACACCAGGCTGACAATGGTTCCGACTAGTGCAGAGGCAATGCACACTTCCTACAAGCAGATCGGCCCCCTCCTGAAGCAAACACCTGTCCCTGTGGGTCTTCCTGACTTGCCACGACTGACTTAGCAACATCGTTTTGAGGCAGCTATAATTGCACTCCTCTCTAGTGCTGCCAGTGCAGTACCAGTCTCAGATGAATGATGACATAGCTGGGCTGACAGCTGGGTCCTCACAGAAAGCCAGCCCTCTGGGATACAGAGACTGGTGTGCTGATGGATATTCAGAAGCCCTAACTTGTATCTGCCGATTTACTACCTGGGACACAGATCCTGGATTAAGTTTAATGGACACCTACTGGACTGGCCAGAGGGACTGCTGCAATGCAGAAATGTGGCTTTGCCTGATCTTCTCAGTGTGCCTGTGGGGCAGCAATACAGACAGTCACAAGTGGTGGAGCAGAGCCCTGTTAGAAGACTGGACCTTGAGGATGCACAGTCAGATGGCTGAACAAGCTAGAGGTCAGCAAGGTGGGAATGAGCTCTCCCCTGACAGCTAGTGATGAGCTGGGGAGGGGGAAAGGCTTCAGGACCAGAGGGTATTTTCAAGAACACACCCACTCTGACTAGGTGTCCAGCAGACAGAGCTATGTTGGCTGGTTCTGGGTTACAATCCACTGAAGTACTTGAATACAGGGGTAGTGAAATGTTGTTGCCCTGATTGTCTGAGTAAAGGGCAGCAGAACTGTGCTTAGCCTGCCCGGACTGAGGGCGTCACCCACAACTGAACTGAACTCACTAACCAGGGGGCTCAGACACCAGACACCTATCAAGAATGAGAGGGGGTAGAGATGGGTGTTCCTTCTTAGGGGTGTGGGCTCTGTGTAAGAGGTCTAGGCATGGTTTAATCTGCCCCTCACCACTCTTCAAAGATCAAGTTAATGAATGCTCCATTGGCAGTCTTTTCGGTTTAAGTCAGTGGTCCACAACCTTTCAGTGTGGCGGCCAGCAGACGACTAGCCGCCGAAATTCTGCCGAGGAGCGCGGGCGCCAGATAAGCAGCCGCCAAAATGCCGCCGAGAAGCGGCAACGACAAGGAATGTTGTCGCCAAAATGCCACCAAGAAGCAGCGGCATTTCGGTGGCGATGCTTCTTGACATTGCTGCTTCTCGGTGGCATTTCAGTGGCTGCTTCTCGAGCGGCCGCGCTCCTCGGCGGCGGGGCGCTCCCTTGTCAGTAGGCAGGCGCACATAGATGCCCCGGCATGCGCCTTGGCAGCCGCAGGCACCGCATTGGGGACCACTGGTTTAAGTGATCACTAGAGCTGAAATCACCTGCTGTGAGACAGTGTTTCTGTCCAGCCTGCTTCAGCACTGAGGTTTTTGCACTAAGAGCTGACAGTCACTTAGGGCTGGGAGGAGGTTCAAGAGAGCAACGTGCAGAGGTCACAGTAGAGCGGCCGGGGACAGCAGAAGGTGAGGGCGAGCAGAGTGGTGAGTAGCTTGCAGGGCAGCTGCCACCAGAGCAAGCACCCGGACAGCAGAGCGAACCAGGCGCTCTCCTCCCTGCCCTCAAGGTGGGAACTGAACTCACACATGTGCACCTCTGAACTCTGGGTCTTTACTAACCAAGGACAACCACTGTGAGTGGGGTGCAGTGGAGGGAGCAGGGAGGGGCACCATACACAAACTTCTAGTTGCTGGACTCAAGAACCTGAGGCAAAAGACACAGACCAACATACTCTGGGGTAGGTGTTTTGCTCATGGTTTTATGTTTACAAAATCCTGTTTGTGGCATTTTCCCAAGTTAATGTCAGGGGCTTCCCTCCTTTCATTAAACATTTCAGAGTGGGAGCCGTGTTAGTCTGTATCAGCAAAAACAATGAGGAGTCCTTGTGGCATCTTAGAGAGTAACAAATTTATTTGAGCATAAACTTTCGTGGGCTAAAATCCACTTCATCAGATGCATGGAGTGAAAAATACATTAGGCAGTATATATATTACAGCACATGAAAAGATGGGAGTTGCCTGATCAAGTGGGGGGTCAGTGCTAACGAGGCCAATTCAATCAAGGTGGAAGTGGCCAATTCCCAACAGTTGAGAAGAAGGTGTGAGTATCAACAGAGAGAAAATTACTTTTTCTAGTGACCCAGCCACTCCCAGTTTTTATTCAGGCCTAATTTGTTGGTGTCCAGTTTGCAAATTAATTCCAGTTCTGCAGTTTCTCGTTGAAGTGTTTTTGAAGTTTTTTGTTGAAGAATGGCCACTTTTAAGTCTGTTATTGAGTGTCCAGGGAGATTGAAGTGCTCTCCTACTGGTCTTTGAATGTTACAATTCTTGATATATGATTTGTGTCCATTTATTCTTTTGCGTAGAGACTGTAGAGTTTGGATAATGTACATGGCAGAGGGGCATTGCTTGGAATGGGCGACGTCCACCCTGATTGAATTGGTCTCGTTAGCACTACAAAAAGTAATTTCCCCTCTGTTGATATTCACAACTTCTTGTTAACTGTTGGTAACTGGCCACTTCCACCTGGATTGAATTGGCCTCGTTACCAATAACCCCCGATTTGGTAAGGCAACTCCCATCTTTTCATGTGCTGTAATATATATACTGCCTACTGTATTTTTCACTGAATGCATCTGATGAACTGGGTTTTAGCCCACGAAAGCTTATGCCCAAATAAATGTCTTAGTCTCTAAGGTGCCACAAGGACTCCTCGTTGTTTTTCTCTTTATTAAAATGTTTCTTTTCTGCACTGAGACCGTGTGCTTGCAAGAGGGGAAGTTTTGCCTCGTAGCAGCACGCAGGGGATGGTGTGTAATTGTCCGTGGTAACTGGGTGGGTGCTCAAGCTGGATCTGTGTTATATTGCTGGAAAGAAACCCCTAGATATTGAATCTGGCCCTGCTCGCTTCCGACGCCACTGGCAGAAGGGTTACATAGATATTGACTTGTGACGTACACAAAAGAAGAAGACTCACCCCACTGACATGGAGCCACTCTGGGGTAGGACACGGCAGCTGAGAAACAGGACAGTTAAATATGTAGGCTGTGTAGAACAGGAAGTGAGGAAGAATTGAACCTCATGTGTCCAGCCCTTGGGAAAGTTACAAGTTCAGGACTAATTCAGTGAAATACAAATACGCCAGAACACAGTCAATAGGAACCGGATTCTTCAGAAATAGGCCCTGGATTTTTAGGTTGAGTGAGCAGCTGCAGGCTCCATTGACACCAAATACAACCAGTGGAACCTGCAGTTACCCGGGTCCCCATTGTGCCGCAGAGGAGTCTGGCCCAGAGATAAATAGACGCCAACTGGCAGAGGGCACAGGGATCCCTAGAGTTATACAGGGATCCCCTGGGTGAGATATATGCACAATACCTCACCAGAGGTGGTATGTGAGTTCTCTAACAAGAGCCAGCAGACTGCTGGTCGACCTAATAGGAGCAAAATATTTGTATGGGATATAGCTGAAGAGAGATATAAAATGTAGAATACGACACTCCAGAAGTGTTGAAGTGAAGCTTGTCACCTGCGCCATGGCAATCCCTTCGACTGAGCCAATCAGCACATAGAACAATGCACAGCTGTGGAGACAGGCTATATTCACTGTCTGGGCCCAGTGGGGGCCTGAGAATTTACAAAGACAAAGGTCCCTGAGCACAAGTCTCCAAAGAGAGACCACTTCTGGGAAGAGACAATGGTCTGTACATACAAAGAAAGAGGAGAGGGGACAAGAGCTCCCTTTCACCCAGGAGGCGACTGACAGCGTTTATCTCAGGAACAAGTGACACAGCCAAGCCTGGAGTAAGACCCTGGAAGGACTGTGGCATGAGCGTTGCTCTACCAGACAGAAAAGTATCTCGTTCAATGAATCTAGGCTCTAACCAGTGTGATATGATTTTATTGGCCATGGAACCATTTCTTTCCAACCCTTCTCCTTGCTACCCCTCAAATCTCTACACTCTGTGAAATCACTTGTCGTTGGTGTGACTATGAAGGGATCTAGAGCTGTGTGCTGATTGGGGCTGAGATGGGAGGTGGAGCTGGTCACCTTGGGACCCTGTTCCTTTGGGAGCAACATATCTGTGACTGCTGTGAATGCACAGTGAGACAGGGACTGGGTGGTATAGGAAGACGCTCGAAGGGCTGAGGGGTGAAGTGTGCCTATTGCCAACCTGGAAAGAGGTCACCCCCCTCTCCAAGGCCTAGAGGGCACGGCTTGTGTGGTCTCTGGCCGCGGGAGTCAGGGAGCTGCCCCCCGCGGGCACAGACAAGGCTTCCACATGCTAGGGGCCCAGGGCACTGCACGGGGGCATAAGGGCCAGCAAAACTACAAACAGAGCGCGCCCCCTACTGACACCCCTCTACTGCAGCACAGGCCCATAGAACCGCACAGGGGAATTAGGGTCAACACAGACTGAGAGGAGAGTGCTCCCTACTGGAACCGTCATATTGCTCCCTGAAGCAGAGACCCCAAGCATCATGCTGGGGTCAGCACTGGCTGTGAGGGGACAAGGCCCGCTAATGAGTTTCCCACCCTCCTCCCTACAACAGGCAGGGTGGTAGATGAAGGTTACCTGAGCACACAACACCGGCATCTTCTCCGTGGTTACAGTTATTCTCTCCCCAAGGCCAAGCCCTGCAATCGGAGAGGGCAACTTCTGTCCCTCTGCAGTTGACGTCAGCCAGCCAGATACGGTCAGATCCTCGCCCAAATCGAGCCCCTCCTGGGGCTGATAACGCCGTCCCACAGCCCAGCTGTCTGCACACGACTCTGGCATCCTGTAAGTCCCAGCTGTCATCACACACGGTTCCCCAGAGCTGGTTGTGAAGCACCTCGACCCTCCCAGCGCAGCGACTCGGGCCGTTCACCAGTTCGATCTGAGCCACTTCTGAGATGCCAGCGTCTGCAAACACCCAAGGGAAAAAACATTCAAGGAGGATACTGTGCGATCGATCACTAGTGATGCTGTGGAAAAAACGATTACCTACCTCTCGTAACTGTTCTTCTTCGAGATGTGTTGCTCATGTCCTTTCCAATAGGTGTGCACACACTGCTTATACGGTTGTTGGAAGTTTTTTTCCCCTAGCGGTACCTGTCGGGTGGGCCGTGGAGACCCCTGGATTGGGGCCTTCATGTCAGTGTATATCGGTCACTGCCGACCCGCCACCTGCTCAGTTCCTTCTTGCCAGAATATTCTGACAGAGGGGAGGCAGGTGGGATTTGGAATGGACATGAGCAACACATCTCATAGAACAATAGTTACGAGAGGTAGATAACCGTTTTTCTTCTTCAGGTGATTGCTCATGTGCATTCCAATAGGTGACTCCCAAGTAGTTTCCCTGGGGGAGGGGTCAGAGTTCACCTGGTTGAGGAATGCAGGACTGCCCTGCCAAAGGCTGCATCGTCCCTTGCCTATTGGATAATGGCGTAGCGTGACATGAAGGTGTGGATAGAGGACCATGTTACTGGCTTGCATATTTCCTGGATAGGTACCTGCGCCAGGAATGCTGCGGACAAAGCCTGCGCTCTTGTGGAGTGCACCGTAAGCGAAGGGGCTGGAATTTTAGCCAGGTCGTAGCAAGTCCTGATACAGGACGTGATCCATGATGAAATGCGCTGGGACGAGATCAGAAGCCCCTTCATCCTTTCTACGATTGCAATAAAGAGCTGTGGTGACTTATGAAATGGCTTTGTATGCTCCATGTAGAATGCTAGGGCACGCCTGACGTCCAAGGAATGGAACATGTGCTCTCTGTTACTGGCATGTGGCTTAGGGAAGAACACAGGTAAAAATATGTCCTGGTCCATATAAAACTTGGAGACTACCTTTGGCAGAAATGCAGGGTGAGGGAGTAGCTGCACCTTCTCTTTATTTAAGACCATATAGGAGGGATCGGAAGTCAGCACTCTGAGCTGCGATACCCTTCTGGCCGAGGTTATGGCCACCAGAAAGGCCACCTTCCAGGAAAGGCAGGACAGAGGGCAGGTCGCCATGGGCTCGAAAGGGGTTCCCATGAGCGTGGACAGGACCAGGTTGAGGTCCATGTGGGGAAAGCCTCCACCTCTGGAAAATCGAGTGTGTGATGTCTGGCCTGAAGGACCATTCCTGACCGTGAAACGAGAAGCTGAGGCGATCAGCTAGCTCTTTTTGTGCTCCCGGAAGGTGCGACGCCTCTAGGTGTACCGAGTGAGCCATGCAAAAGTCCCACAGCTCAAGGGCTTCCTAGCTCAGGGGAGAGGAACAAGCACTACCCTGTTTGTTTATATAGAACATCGCGGCACCACCGACACTCATGCGCCCTGAAGGTGAGCCTGGAATGCTTGGCATGCCAGACGAACCGCCCTCAGCTCCCTTACACTGATGTGCAGCGATAGTTCTGTGTGGGACCATAGATCTTGGCTTCTGATATTGCCCAGGTGCGCTCCCCAACCGAGCGCTGAGGGGTCCGTGACTAGCTATAGCGTAGGATGGGGTTTGGCAAAGGGTACTCCTGCTGCAACCACCAGTGGAGAGACTCAAGAATGCGAGTGGGGAGGGTAACTATCCGGTCCAGTGGGTCCCTGCCCAGCCTGTGTACCCTCGCCAAACACGCCTGGAGGGGGCAAAGGCGTAACCTGGTGTGCTGGACCACGTATGTGCAGGCCGCCATATGCCCCAACAGTTTCATGCAATTTCTGGCCGTGGTTGTGGGGAATCAGCGAAGGTTTTTGATAATGTCCATGAGGTGCTTGGAAGCGCAGCTCGGGCAGGAACGTCCTGGCCTGTGTGGAGTCCACGAGAGCTCCTATGAATTCTATTCTCTGCGTCAGGGCTAGGGTGGATTTGGGCACATTCAGTATGAGGCCCAGCCGGTGGAAGGTGGCCCGTGCCAGTGACACATGCTCTGCAGCCTGTGCTTGCGACACGGCCTTGATGAGCCAGTTGTCCAGGTACGGAAATACTTGCACCTGATGTTTGCGGAGGAAGGCTGCAACGACCGCCACACACTTTGTGAATACCCGGGGGCCGCCAAGAGCCCAAACGGGAGCACCCTGAACTGGTAGTGCTGGCCGCTGACCACAAAATGAAGAAAATGTCTGTGGGCCGGATAATGGAGATATGAAAGTACTCATCTTTCAAGTCTAGGGTGGCATACCAGTCCCCTGGATCCAGGGAAGGAATGATGGAGACCAGAGAGACCATGAGAAACTTCACTTTCCTCATGAATGTGTTGAGGTCTCGCAGATCCAGGATAGGCCAGACCCCATGCTTGGCCTTGGGGATGAGGAAATAGCGGGAGTAGAACCCCTTGCCCATGAACTCCTGAGGAACCTCCTCCATTGCCCTTAGAGCGAGAAGCGATTGCACCTCCTGCAAGCAGAGTTGTTTGTGAGAAGGGTCCCTGAAGAGGAACGGGGAAAGGGGGTGGGAGGGCAGGAGGGAACAGAATTGCATAGAATATCCCATCCGTACCATTCTCTGGACCCAGTTATCTGACGTGATCTTGGACCAAGCACGCAAGAAGCGGGAGAATGGATTCACAAAGGGAGGGTAAGGATCCAAGTTTGATACTGATGCTCCGTCCTCGGGCACATCTTCAAAAGTTTGGCTTCGGGCCTGGGGGCTGTTTGGCCGAACCCCGGCCTTGGCCTAAGGAGGACTGTGGAGGGCGCCTCCTGTTATTCCTGCACCGTCTCCTGGACGAGTCTTGCCTCGGAGGCCCAGAGTAGAAATGAGATGGGGACTGAGGCTTAAATAGCTTTCCTTGGGGTGCAGGGTGTGGATCCCCAAAGGCTTTAAAGTCACCTTTGAGTCCTTAAGGTTGTGCAGGCAAGAATCCGTATTTTGTGCAAACAGGCCTGCACGGTCAAAGAGGAGGTCCTGGATCGTGTTCCGGACTTCAGGTGGTATCCCCGACACCTGTAGTCACGTTCTGCGCCTCATTGTAATGGCGGTGGCCATAGTCCAAGATGCCGAGTCTGCTGCGTATAACACAGCCTGGAGGGAGGTTCTCAAGACTACTTTGCCCTCCTTGAGGAGCACGCTAAACTCCTTGCACGAGTCTGCCAGGAGTAACTCCTGTAATTTTGCTAACGAGCTCCAGGAATTGAAAGTGGCTGAGTACCGCTTGCCGGTTGGCTACTCGAAGCTGGAGCCCCCCCGTCGAGTAGACCTTTTGGCCAAAAAATCCAGCTTCTTAGTGTTCCGTGACTTTGGGGTGGGACCTGGCTACACCTGTCACTCCTTATGATTTGCCACATCGACCACCTGAGTCCCTGGTTGGGGGTGGGTGAAAAGGTGTTCGTACCCTTTCTGTGGCAAAAAATAGCTTCTCTCCACCCCTATAGTGGTGGGTGGTATTGAGTCTGGAGTCTGCCACAGCACCCTAGGAGTGTTCTGGATCATTCTTATCAGGGGCAAGGCCACCCTAGAGGATGTCCACCATCGGGTCCAACTCCTCCGTGACCTCCTCTGCCTGGAGATTCAGGTTTAGGGACACTCTCCTAAGAATGTCTTGGTGTCCCCTGAAAAAACAACAAGGAGTCTGGTGGCACCTCAAAGACTAACAGATTTATTTGGGCATAAGCTTTCATGGGTAAAAACTTCACTTCTTCAGCTGCAAGACTACCCCCTGATACTTGGTGTCCCCTGGTGTCCATCACCAAAGGGAGATGGTGGTGCCAGCCACGGCCTCGTCCAGTGAGGAGCAGGCCTGTGGGACTCGGTCTTCTTGCCCTACTGGCTCTCTGGAGGCTGGGTCGGGTGCCTCTGTCCCCGCCTCCCCCGTGACTGGACGTGGCTGCAGTACAACTAGTGGCGCTAGTTTGGGCGCTGTGCCTGAGCATGATGGCCCAGAGTGCTTGTCTCATGCGGGGCTCTCAGGAGCCCTGGGTGTGTGGCGAGCCACTGATGTTTCTGTGGGGGGAGGTGTAGGGGGGTGGGCACCCCACTCCTGCCTGAAGGGGATAAAGCAGCCATGGAGAAGGCTGCATCAGAGAAAGCTGGGCTGATTGGGAAAGCAGCCACAGCTGTGGTGAGCTTAATCAGGGCCCAGCTGGCCCTTATAAGAGGGCTGGGGCCAGAAGCAGAAGAGAGACACACTCTATCTAGGGTGAAGCAGCACTGGGCAGTAGCACTCCAGGGGGGCCCCGACCAGGCCCACTTTTCTCCGCTTCCCGCTCTCACCTCCTATGGTGTGCAGGGTGCTGTGTAGTTGTGGTGGGATGTCAGCGGGAGGGGTCTCTAGGCAGGGGTGCTGGGCATAGGGATCTGTGGAGGAAGTCTCTGGGTGAGGGGGCACTGGTATAAGAGCAGGACACTGAGCAGGGGGCAGTGTGGAAGGGGTACGCTGGCAGTGCAGGGCTGTGCAGGACAGTGTGCGTCTAGCACTTTGGGGTTGGTAAATAGTGCCCTTGTGCTGGGCTGAGTGGGGCCACTCCTGCTGCTCTGCGTCTCATTGCCCCCAACCGGCCCCTCGCTCTGCGGACCACGGCCAATCACATCCCCTATTTCCCCAGTGATGGCCCACAATGATGTTTGGCGCTGGGTCCACATAAAGTTAATCTGGCCCTGGCACTGGGGAAGGGCAGAGGGAGCTGGGGAGCTCCATCCTAGCAAAGTCCCAGGCTGCAGGCCAAGCTAAGGGCCCACAAAAAGGTACTGGGGCTGCAAAGGGGCAGCCCAGATAAAGGCAGAGGCAGTAGGTCTAACCCCCATTGCCGATGATGAGTGGTTTACAGACTGCAGTCTGCCCCAGAGTGCAAATATTTCTACTGTACAGTGTGAATTCTGTGTTGTAAATGAAATAAATATATTTGAAAATGTAGAAATCATCCCAAAAAATGAAATAAATGGTATTCTATTATTGTATAAAGGCACAATAAATTATGCGATTAATCGTGATTAATTTTTTATCTCACAATTAATCTCGATTAACTTTTTAATAACTTCACAGCCCTTCTCCTCACAACTACCATGCAGCCACCTGTAGCATGGAACAGGGTAGATGAGAGACAGGGTACAGAAACTCATAAGCTGTGTAGGAGAGGAAGTGAGTAAGAACCCTGTCTCCAGTCACAACAGTGGGGCATATTACAACTTTATGGGTAATTAGCTGAGATGTAAATCACCCAGAGTGACATAGATAGGAACCCCAAACATCTTAAAGCTATACTTGAGTGGCTGCAGGATCCATTCAACCCCAAATCCCACAAATGGGATCTACGGTTACCCAGCGCCCTATGGTGCTGTAGCCGGGAGGGTCTCCCACAAAGGCACACATACTGCTCCCTGCAGCACAGACCCTAAGTGGTGTGCTGGGGCACTGGCCCAGCACTGACTTTGAGGGGACAGCACCCCCTCCTGATCCCCCATCCTGCTCCC
>NW_020697867.1:0-2138 GCF_002925995.2 Terrapene triunguis | reverse complement strand
ACCCTCTGTGATAATATCAGATTTCATAAACTAAGCAAGGTTGGGCCTGGTCAGTACTTGAATGGGATATCTCTTGTGCAAAGCCATGTGCTGCAGGAATTAGTGTAGAAGGCTCTCTGTGTCGGTGGTTAAACCAGTGCCACACCAGGGTTTTAAGGAACAATGTACGCTTGGGTCAGTTATCCTTGAAGACACCAAAAGAGATCCTGACTGCTGGTAGTTGTTAAAGTCCCCACGTGACTTTCACAAGATCCCTGGCCAAATTTCAACTTGGTTAGTTATGTTCTGTTGACATAAACTCTTCCTGCACCTTCAGCTGACAATGGTGGTATTCTTCTCTCCCTGTGTAAGTGGCTGTGTAGTGCTGCTGTGAGTTGTTCCACTCCAGAAGTGGCTGCACATCAGTGATTAGCTAACAAGCCCAATAGAGTGCTCTGAGATCCTTCTCAGTTAGAGAGCGTACAGAAATGCAAGATGATTTTTTCAGGCTTGCTTTCCAGCAAATTTAAGTGTCATCTGGCTTCCAACAATATATTTTCCCTTTTTCTTTTCTTGGCAGCTGAGTAAAAAATATGGAAATGTCTTTAGTCTTCAGAACTGCTGGAGTAATCTGATAGTAGTGAATGGATTCAAAGCAGTAAAGGAAGCATTGGTCCAGAAATCAGAGGACTTTGCTGACCGACCATACTTTCCTATATATGAGCACTTGGGTTATGGAGAGAACTCCGAAGGCAAGTACCTTGGAAACTACCGTAGTTCTCTGGCAGTGTTGCAGGGGGACTGGTTTTATCGTTTGAGCTCCTGGAGAGGTTAAAGGGGACTTAAGGAGTGAACTGCCTCCTCTCTTGTCCCTCTGCTGATGTTCCTTTTGCTGGAGTCTTCCCCCGACACTACCTCTCGTGAGGAGGAAGTCAGGTTAGATGAAAATGGGGACTCTCCTTCCCAACTGCAGCGCTGCAACAACTACTAAGACGTGGCCATTCTGAAATGTTCAGTAGACTGTACATGCTAATCAATACTGATTGGCTGCCATTGTCAGAACGGGCAGTTTCCTATCCCTCACCATATGTATGTACCTTCCTCGGCTTGTAAAAAAATAACCTCCTTCTGAGGAACCTCCAGGACCCCAGAGTGAAAGTGTGGGAGGGTAGAAAGAAATGCAACCTAAAAGGGAGGCTTGTTGGGCTGGAATCATCTCAGGTTATCCCAAAGCACTTTCATAACAAAGATTAGAGCTGGAAAAATATCTATAGAGTCACATTTTCTCAACCATGGGCAGTGTGTGAACCCCCCATTTGGGGAGACCAGTCCCCTGCCCTGCCCCAAGCTCCCTACTGCGGCATGAGAAGCCCCACCCAAGCCACCGCCTGCCTGAGCCACCCCAAGCTCAGGCTGGTTGGAGGAGCTCTGAGTCCTCCCACTGGCCCGGGGCCATGGCGGGGAGTATTAGCAGAGGTTTGGGGAGGCTTAGCCTCCCCCAGCCTCCATTACGCACCACCTATCTTCTCAACCTCACCCTGGCCCATACTCTGGCCAGTGCTGGGATGCTCCCTATAGTATGTTCTCCAGTGCTTTGTCCAATCCAATCTTAAATGACTTGTGATGGGGCATCCATTAATTCCTTTGAGAGACTATTGAGTAGTTTAATAGATCTAATCATTGGGAAATGTTTTCTGACATCCAACCTGAGGCTCACACCCTTAGAGTATAGCATGGCTTATCTCCATTAACTACATCAGGTTATACCAGCTGTGGATCTGGCCCTGAATTTCATGCCATTACTCCTAGCTATAGCTTGGAGCTCCCTGAATAATCCCTCTCCTTCTGCACTAACCACCTACACCTCTGAAGGATGCAATAATAGTGCCCATTAGTTGCCACATGGTCAAGCTATACTTGGTTCCTTTTATCCTTCCTCAGAAGCCAGTCCCTCCAGCCCTATTTTCTTGCTCTCCAGTGAATGTTGCATAGTGCTTCCCAGAGGTGATTATGTCTCTTGTTTATTAATATTTTCCAGGTGTGTTGCTTGCAAGATATGGTCAGGCCTGGAAGGAGCAAAGGAGATTTGCACTCTCCACCTTGAGGAACTTTGGGATGGGAAAGAAATCCCTGGAGCAGCGTGTGACCGAGGAAGCTGG
>NW_020697866.1:0-2415 GCF_002925995.2 Terrapene triunguis | reverse complement strand
CTAGTATGAGCTGCAGACTCTTCAAAAGACATTTAAAAAGCTATAAATTTAATGTCTTCTGTGACGGGTTGGATCACAGAAACCCCCTTGGGAACTGACAACTGAGGCCCAGTGTTCAGCCTTTCTGGGCAATTTGCATCTTGTGTAGTTCTAGCTTCTTCTGATCTTCACTCTTACTTATTTTGCTTCCTTTTCTGTCCCTTCTTCCCTTACCCGAAATAAGCAAACAGAAAATAACAAACCAGTAACCACTTTGTCTGTTCTCCAGCCACCACACTTAAAACTCACTGAAAATCACTACCAGAGTCTCAAAGCAATCAGCTGTGCACAGATCCTGTTCGACTACGCCACTGTGACGGGTTGGATCACAGAACCCCTCCTTGGGAGCTGCCACCAGATGTGCCAAGACTACCCCGTTCCTGTTTTCCCTGCCAGCTCAGGACTTCAGCACCCTGTCTTGCTGAGCCAGACACTCTCGTCTGTTCCAACACAAACCGAGGGTCTGAACCACGTGCCACAAAGCTGCAGACTTTCCTGAAAGCAGCTAAAGAAATGTTCCCGTCTTTAACACTCAGATGCCCAACTCCCAATGGGGTGCAAATCCCAAATAAATCCATTTTACTCTGTATAAAGCTTATACAGGGAAACTCATAAATTGTTCGCCCTCTATAACACTGATAGAGAGATATGCATAGCTGTCGTCCCCCCCCCAAGATATTAAAGCATGCTCTGGGTTAATTAATAAGTAAAAAGTGATTTTATTAAATACAGAAAGTAGGATTTAAGTGATTCCAAGTAGTAACAGATAGAACAAAGTGAATTACCAAGCAAAATAAAACAAAAACATGCAAGTCAAAACCTAGTACAGTAATAAAACTGAATACAGATAAAATCTCACCCTCAGAGATGTTCCAATAAGTTTCTTTCACAGACTGGACGCCTTCCTAGTCTGGGAACAGTCCTTTCCCCTGGTACAGTCCTTGTTCCAGGTCAGGTGGTAGCTAGGGGATTTCTCATGATGGCCGCCCCCTTTGTTCTCTTCCACCCACTTATATCTCTTTTGCATAAGGCGGGAATCCTTTGTCCCTCTGGGTCGTCCCCCCCTTCTCAATGGAAAAGCACCAGGTTAAAGATGGATTCCAGTTCAGGTGACATGGTCACATGTCACTGTAAGACTTCCTTACCCACTTGCCAGCACACACGTATACAGGAAGACTCACAGGTAAACACAGCCATCTGCAGTCAATTGTCCTGGTTAATGGGAGCCATTAAAATTCCAAACCACCATTAATGGCCCACACTTTGCATAACTACAATAGGACCTCAGAGTTATATTTCATATTTCTAGATTCACATACAAGAATGATACATTTATACAAATAGGATGACTACACTCAGTAGAATATAAGCTTTGTAATGATACCTTACATGAGACCTTTTGCATGAAGCATATTTTAGTTACATTATATTCACACTCATCAGCATACTTCCATAAAATCATATAGAGTGCAACGTCACATCTTCATTATATTCTTTTTTCAGCAAGAGTCCAAAAAGACTGAATATCTTGGAAAATATAGAAGATACACTGGGACTGAAGTTCAAATTGGTCCAACCTGGGAAAACCTTCTGGCTTTCTCATGAGTGATCCTTTGCTGTTGTCTTAAAATTACTCCGGCCGTTATTACTGGCTTTGGAAAGTATCTACCAAGATTGGATGGATCTAAGTAGTGAGGCTGGTGGATTACTTTTGCTACTATGTTCAGAGAAGACTATTGCCATTGTCTCTTTTGTAAATCTACTGTTGAAACCACTTGGGTCATTAAACAATGCCATCCAGGAATCTGCTATAACAGTAGTAGATCTTTGTCCAGCAATAGAAGCTACATTTGGGTCAATCAGAGAGCTATCCATTGAACAAGTACTGGAAGAAGCAAAGACTTCAGTCCAGAAGTTGACTAATGAAGGCATTTATATTGAATCCTTAAGTGAAGAGGACAAGAAGTGTTTGTTAAGACACAGACTTGATTCTTAAAAATCTACAACAGTGACTTCTAGATTCTACTCAACCTCTACGTAGCTTTTACAGATCCCTGTCCTATAAAACACGAACAGTTGAGCAGAGTGAGGCACTACCAGCAATGGGGCTGCCATGTGCTCAGGACAGAACAGAAAATTTGAACATAGAGTGGAAAATCATATGACGAATGAATGAAGATTTGACTTCAACTTCTTTATCATCATTGCTAGTGGCTCGACCCAATCTTTACGCTATGTTTCCTGGGATGAAAGAAGTAGGAATTCATCTCTTGCTACTCCCAGTCACAACAGCTAAAGCTGAGCGTTCTTTTTCATCATGGAATAGAATTTTGTGTTCTGAAAGAAGTCGCCTTCTGCCTGATCATGTGAATGAAC
>NW_020697865.1:3995-6106 GCF_002925995.2 Terrapene triunguis | reverse complement strand
GGTCGGGCCCCAAGGCCCCACACAGTTGTACCGGGGAGGCCCATGGGTCTTTGGCACCAGCGCTCCCTGTCCCGCTCCGGAGTGAATCCAGCCCAGCCAGCCCCTTGCGGGAGGCTTTCCGAGTGTACAGACAACCACACCGGCCGCCTTCGCCGAACAAGGAGCCATTGATAGGTCACCTGGCCAAGCTGCTGCCCTCAAGGGCCAGCCAAGCTGAGGCTGCTCCAGGCCTTGGCTCCCTCCTTCCCCCAGTCTGTCCAGGGGAGGGCTCCAAATCCCACCCAAGGGCAGCCCTTCTCCCTGTCACCCAACCCCTTCCCATGTCCTGCCTGGGCCTGGGGCGTTGGGCGTTGGTTTCTGGCTGGAGTTCCCCTGGATTTTCAGCCTGGTCTGTAAAGGCCCAGTCAGCCGCTGACACCTGCCCCCACACAGCTCTTGTTCTGCCCTGGGAGCAGGCCTGGACTAGGTCTACACGGAACCCACTGCAGCGACTCCCCACCACTGTGGTAAACCCCCCCCCCCCCCCGCCCAAGAGGCAGTGTCTGCATGGGGACACGGGGCAGCCCAGCTACAGAGAGCACAGGGAGGGACCAGCTGAGTTCTTTCCCCCCACGGGGTCACCATGGAGGGTGAAGGAGGAAACCGAGGCAGGCATGGGAATCATATGTTACAGACGCTGCCCGAGACCCAACACCCCAGCAGGGACTGGTGCGGGACACCTCTGTCCCGCTTGGCTGGACTCCCCTGGGCTCCAGAGTCCTGCCAGATGCCACCACCCCCTGGCACATTCACCCCCTCCTTTAAAGATTAACCACTTCACGCTCCCACCCCGCGCAGGAGCAGCCTGGGAACAGGCTGGAGCCCCTTTCTGCTCTGGAATCCAGCACGCCTGGGCTCTCCACCATGACCTTGTGCCTCAGTTTCCCACCCCACCTCTAGACTGTAAACTCCGGGTCTCTCACCGGCTCCCCTTGCCTCCGAACTCCCTCAGTCCTTGGCCTGGGAACCCTTTCCCCTGAGGCATTTGGCTGGTGCCGTCCCGCAGCCATGGAGCTGGATCGGTCAGCTCTGCCAGCGTCACCCCACAACTGCCCCGGGCAGAGAGGGGAGCGGGGCCAGCTCCAGAGTTGAGCCAGCGCTTCCCACGCCCGTAGGATTGTGTAAGAGAAGCACCCAGAGGCTGGACTCTGCACTGCGCCAGGTGTGACCCAGACCCCGCCTCAGCCACCACCCGACAGCTCCCGGCACACCAGGGCCCTGAGCTCCACAACCCCCCCTGCCCCTCTCCCAGCATTGGGTGAGGCCCATTATAATGCGCAGACCCATCCCCAAAGAGCCTCCAATCCAGACAAGGCAGGAGGAGAAACTGAGGCACAGAGTGAGGCTGCCATTGACCCAGGGTCACCCAACAACTCACCCCCCACACACTCTTCCCAGCCCCTTACCTTGGCCTGGCCAATCTCAAACTTCTCCTCCGGCGGGTAGATGACCGGGGTCTCTGGGCGGCTGGTCCGGATGAAGCAGATGCCCTAGGGAGCAGAGGTGGCGGCAGAGGAGCCAGGCAAGGCAGGTCACAGGCAGGCTTAGAGCTTGGTGCCAACAGGCAGCTGACCCCCAGCCACAGGTGGGGCTCTGTGATCCCACACACATTCGGGCAGGTCTCCCAGGACCCTGGGCTCACCCTGCTCCCATAGATTAGAGGGCAGGGGGGTAACAGACCTGGACTGGGTGACCCAGGAGAGCTTCCAGGCCGAGCTATCGACAGCTGCCCCCCCAAACACATGCAACACCCCACCCAGGACAGCTGCAGGATTCCCAGCTTACCACCACGCCGTCAAGTGACCGGCAAAGTGATGCTACAAGGGGAGGAAATCCAAGGTCGCACGGGTCCGATGATAGAACCCAGGAGTCCTGGCTCCCAGCCCCCCCTGCTCTGACCCACCAGCCCCCCTCCCCTCCCCGAGCCAGGGAGAGAACCCAGGAGTCCTGGCTCCCAGCGCCCCCTGCTCTGACCCACCAGCCCCCCTCCCCTCCCCGAGCCAGGGAGAGAACCCAGGAGTCCTGGCTCCCAGCCCCCCCTGCTCTGACCCACCAGCCCCCCCTCCCCTCCC
>NW_020697865.1:227-3895 GCF_002925995.2 Terrapene triunguis | reverse complement strand
GAGCCAGGGAGAGAACCCAGGAGTCCTGGCTCCCAGCCCCCCCTGCTCTGACCCACCAGACCCCCTCCCCTCCCCAAGCCAGGGAGAGAACCCATGAGTCTCTCTCGGGAGCAGGCGAATGGAGGATGCAGAGAACTGGCACGGCCAGGCCCAAGGACAAGGTGGAGTCCACCATCGGTGCCATCCAGACCCCACAGCTGGCCCCTGAGGATGCCCCACAGACCCCACTCCTGAGGCAGCAGCACAAGGAGCCCCCCAGAGCGGTTACCTTGGTGTTGGCAGCCAGGCAGACGGCGCGCTCCGTGGAGACCGCGTCGCTGGGGTAGAAGACAGTGCAGCCGGGAATGGTTCGGAACATGGCTATGTCCTCCAGGGCCATCTGCGAGGGGCCGTCCTCCCCTGCGGGGAGCCACAAGAGGTGCCGGGCTAGAGAGCAGGCTCGCTCGGCAGCGCGGGGGGCCAGCAGCCCACTCCCCAGGCCACGCAGCCTCCAGGAGCCCCGACGCCTGGGGTCTGCTCCCAGCCCTGCCACCAATCTGCACGTGGCCCTCTGGCAACGGGGCCAAGGCGCCAGGGCCCGGGGGGGGGGGTCACAGGGCAGCCCAGCGTCCCCCCCGTGCCTACCGATGGAGACCCCGCAGTGGGAGCCGCACAGGTTGAGGTTGGTCCGGGAGATGGCGCCCATGCGGATGTGGTCGAAGGCCCGGGTGAAGAAAGCAGCAAAGGTGCTGGCGAAGACCACGGCCCGGTCCCTGGCGGCACAGCCCAGAGCCACGCTGACCTGGGGGGAGAGTGCGTGAGAGCTGGCCCCAGAGAAGCCCCCTGCCCCACACACAGCCCCCAGCACTGACCATGTTCTGCTCGGCGATGTAGCACTCGATGTAGCGCTCGGGGTGCACCTGCTTGAACAGCTCGGAAAAGGTGGAGTTCTTGGTGTCGCCGTCCAAGGCCACCACGCGCTCGTTGGCAGCACCCAGCTTTGCCAGGGCCACACCATAGGCCTTCCGCGTGGCCACCTGCAGGGCAGAGGAGTGTCACGGTCCTGGCCCCACAGCCACCATTTCCCTCCCCCGGAGCCAGCCACCAGTCAGTCCAGACCCCCTTCCCCTAGCCCCCTGCCACCCCAGCCCTGGGCTCCTGTCACGGAGTGTGGGGGAGTCAGGGCCCTGCACCCCTCTTCCTGCGATTCCCCGGGACTCTCAGCCAGCCAGTAACAGAAGGTTTATTAGATGACAGGAACACAGTCCCAAGCAGAGCGTGTAGGTACAACCAGAACCCCTCAATCAAGTCCTTCTGGGGGGTTCAGGGAGCTTAGACCCCAGCTTGGGGTTCCCTGCATTGCACCATCCAGACCAAACTGAAACTACCCAAACCCTCCAGCAGCTCTCCCCCCTCCCCCCAGCTCCTCCTCTCCTTTGTCCCGTCTCCCAGGCAGAAGGTGTCACTTCTCCCAACCCCCCTCCTGGCTCAGGTAGCTTCCTTCTCATCCCCAATGTCACTCCCCTGCAACATTCCCAGGTCAGTCCGCCCGCTCCCCTTTCCCCACCTTGTCCCCAATGGTGTATTCGGGCGGCGAGGGCATGCAGATGCCGGCGATGCTGATCTGTGGGACGTCCTCAATGGGGGCCTGTGGCACCAGCACCTGGTGGGTCTGGATCCGGCTCTGGATGGCACCGATGATGGACTCCACCTTGTCCTTGGGCATGGGCTTGCCGTGCCAGTTCTCCGCGTCCTCCACACCTGGCATCGAACCACCCCCAGGCAGCGAGCAGAAGTGAGACAGGACGCCTAGGTTCTCCCCCGGCTCAGGGAGGGGAGGGGGGTCTGGTGGTTAGAGCAGGGGGGGCTGGGAGCCAGGACTCCTGGGTTCTCTCCCCAGCTCTGGGAGGGGAGTGGGGGCTGGTGGTTAGAGCGGGGGGGGCTGGGAGCCAGGACTCCTGGGTTCTCTCCCTGGCTCTGGAAGAGGAGGCCTCACCCTCAGCTCTCCTGAGGTCCCTACTCTGTCGCACCCCACAATAGCTGTCAGAAGGGGAGAAAGAGCCACTGAACGCCCTCCCCCCCAGCATGGCCCTCCCTCCCACCAGGAGCCAGCCGTGGGGCCCCAGGCCACGGCCTGCAGCACTCAGAGCCCAGGGGGGCACTCACCAGGGATGCCTCGTCCCTTGTAGGTCTTGGCCACGATGGCCGTGGGCTTCCCCTTCACCTGAGCCGCCTGCCGCAGGGCCTCGTCCAGCTCCTCCACGGCGTGGCCGTCCACCACGTAGGTGTTCCACCTGCCGGGGAGGGAGGGGTTAGCCAGCCCCAGGGCCGCCCACCCCACCCGGGGCCCCGGCCCCCGGCCCCCATGGCACTCACCCAAAGGCCTCGCAGCGGCGGCGGTACACCTCCATGTCGTGGCACAGCGGCGTCGCCTCGCTCTGGCCCAGCCGGTTGACGTCCACGATGGCCACCAGGTTGTCGAGCTGGTAGTGGGAGCCGAAGGCCAGAGCCTCCCAGACGGAGCCCTCCGACACCTCCCCGTCACCCAGCAGGCAGAACACCCGATAACTGGCCAGAGGGGCAGGGTCACGGCCAGGCCACGCCTCCCCGAGCGCCCCCCGGCTCGGAACGGGCGGGCTCACGGCCACGCCCCCCCCCCCCCCCCCCCCCCCCCGGCTCAGAGCGGGCGGGCTCACGGCCAGGCCGCGCCTCCCCGAGCGCCCCCCCGGCTCGGAGCGGGCGGGCTCACGGCCAGGCCGCGCCTCCCCAGACCTCCACACAGCCCCAGAAAGGAGGGGGTCACAACCAGGCCACGCCTCCCTCAGCTTCCCAACCCCAGTTCCCCCTCCCCACATTGCCACCCAGTTCTCCCCAGCCACCTATCCCAGGCTGGGGGAGCCCCCCAGGCACTCACCTGGCCTTGTCGAAGTACTTGCCTACGTAGGCCATCCCGCAGGCCGCGCCCAGGCCCTGCCCCAGTGAGCCCGTGGCCACATCCACGAAGGGCAGCCTCTAGTGGAGAGAGGGGCCACGTGACAGCAGAGAGCACTGGGGGAGACCCCCACAGTCCCTGCCCCCCCACTGGGGCACCCCAAGGACAAGGTGCAGCGTCCCCCAGCTGCCCTCATTCCCAGTGGTGGGTCCCCAGCTCGGATGGGCCCTGTGGCTTTCCACCCCACAGGGAGCAGAGAGGGGTGGCAGGCTGTCATTCGGGGTGGGGAGGGGGAGGGAGGCTGGTATCCCAGGGACCCCCACACTCACCGGGGTGGGGTGTCCCTCCAGGTCACTGTCGATCTTGCGCAGATTCAGCAGCTCCGGCTCCTTGAGGAAGCCGGCCTCAGCCCAGGCGGCATAGAGCAAGGGGGCAGCATGGCCCTGTGGGCAGGGGGCAGGGTTAGACCCCTGTGGGGGCAGAGCATGGGCACCCCCAGCACCTCGAAGGTCCAGGCCATCCCCCCAAATGGAACAAGAGAGGACATTGCAGAGGGGAAGCCTCATGCTGCCGCCAAGGGAACCCCCACCCGTGCCACCCCCATAGCCCAGCCAGGGGGACCCCTCCCCTGGCCAATAGGGGACCCCCCACCGATCTCCCACATAGCCCAGCCGGGGGACCTCCCACCAATTCCCCCCATAGCCCAGCCAGGGGACCCCTCCCCTGGCCAAGAGGGGACCCCCCCACCGATCTCCCC
>NW_020697865.1:0-217 GCF_002925995.2 Terrapene triunguis | reverse complement strand
CCATAGCCCAGCCAGGGGGACCCCTCCCCTGGCCAAGAGGGGACCCCACGCCCCACCTTGGAGAGGACAAAGCGGTCATTGCTGGGGTGCGCCGGCTGGCTGGCCCGGTAGCGCATGGCCTGGAAGAACAGCACGGCCGCGATCTCGGCTGCGCTGCAGCAGGACGTGGGGTGGCTGTGGGGGGAGACGGGGCAGAATCAGCTGGTGCGGCCCCCCC
>NW_020697864.1:3865-16393 GCF_002925995.2 Terrapene triunguis | reverse complement strand
CTCCCTTTGGGGGGACAAGTCTCAGGTGTCCAACTCAGAGACCGGATGGGGGTTCCTGCCTCCAAGGGTCGGTCCCAGAATTTGGAGAAGCCCAGGGGCCGACCCCAGGAGCTTGTTCCTCGGGTTAATCGCTTCGTTTCTCATGGGATTTGTCTGGCTGCAGCTGCCGGGCCTTGGTTCTCGGTCTGCCCTGCTCCGCTCCGCTGAAGAGCCCGGCACGACCCCGGGGACGGCCCTCGTGCACCGAGCCGCTTCCCAGGCCAGGCGTGATCATCGACTGGCTCCTGCGTCGCTCCGGCTGAGAGGGCCCCGCGGTCGTTCCTGGAGCAGATTGTTTAGAACAAGGGCCAGTCTTGATTTAAAACCAGTCGGGGATGGAGAACCCAGCACGGCCCTTGCAAACTTTTCCAAGAGCCCCTGGGACACAGACCCCCCTCCCCCCCCCAGCAGAAATAAACTGTTTTGGGGTTTTCCCCAGTTTTAGGCCGAGTGCTTGGAGCCTGGGGCCATGGACCAGCTGTCCCAGTTCTGTTGGCTGGGGGCCGGGGTGAGTTTCTGACGGTGTTTCAGCGAAGCGATGCCTGGCTCCTCTAGTAAATGCCGTGTAGCCCTGGACAATGGGGTGTCCGCTCCACCCGTGGCAGAGCCGGTGGTCAGCACAATGAACGGCAGCGAGGTGGGAGCTCGAGCAGGGGGTGGCGCCGGGCAGAGGGTCTCTGGGCTGGAACCCGGAGCAGAGGGCAGGCTGGGTTCCCCCCCCAGCCGCTGGGAAAGGCACAGACGGGCAGTGGACCAGACGACTGCCTGGGACAGTCGCCCAGTGGGTCTCTGACACCCCGGAAGGGGAGGACTAGAGTGACCTGGCTGGTGGGACGAACCACGAAGAGGGACCAACTGAGTGCAGAGAGAGACCACGGCGAGCGACCAGAGGAGGGGGCCTCGGAGCAGCCAAGAGCTAATCCCCAGATGAGCCACAAGGGGGTGCCCCAGCGGGGAGCAGAAAGCCCGATACCCCCGGTGAGCCGGTGCCGCAGAGAGGGGCGGCGCGGGGGGGCATCGGGCACAGGCTCTGTGCTGGGGGCTGACCCTGCCTGCTGGAGCAGGGCGAGGGGAGAGGGAGTGTGGCTGGGCTGACATGCCGGGAACGCTCCCCTAGAGCCCCTCCGGGGGACGGTCCAGGGGCTGTGTCCTGCTGCGGAGTCGGGGGCGTCCCAGGCCGCAGGTGGGGAGAACGGTGGGGTGTGGAGCCCTGTGGGCACTTGGCTTTGCTTTCCCGGCAGAGCCCTTGGAGAGGAGACGAAGCCGCTTGTGCTCTGGGGTCGGGGACGGGTATCGGAACACGGCAGCCCCCCCGGGAGGGCTGGAGACGCTGGAGGGGCCCCCAGAGGAGGAGGAGACCCCAGGAGGGTAGGGGAGTCGGCAGCTGTTAGTTGCAGCCGCTGCCACTCAGTAGAGGGGCTGGAGGGGAAATTCACCTCTCCTACCCCCCTCCAGAGCTCTCCTGCTGGCTGGTTTCCTTCCTCCCAGACACCCTCTGGAGCCTGGCCCCGGGCTCACTGCAGAGACCCACCAGCTCATCTCCCCTGCAGCAGGCTAACACCACGCTGCCCACAGCCCCTCTCGGATAGGGGGACCAGATGTCTCGATTTTATAGGGACAGTCCTGATTTTTGGGTCTTTTTCTTATATAGGCTCCTATTACCCCCCACCCCGCCCCGATTTTTCACACTTGCTGTCTGGTCACCCTACTCTCGGACCTGGGGGAGCAGTTTCAAAACAGGGTTCAAAAGGGACACGTTTGTGATTCGTCCACCTTGTGTAGAAACTCGACCTAGCTCCCCGGCGGCTGCGGAGGGTAAGACAGGCCCCAGCGAGGTTACTGATGCCATCGAGCGATTCCTCGATACCATCGGATCTCAGCGCTCCCACACCAGCTTGACCGAAATGAACTATCCTGAAACCAATCGGGGAGGTGCTGCATTGTTGTTGTGGAAAGGGGGCGGGGGGGGGGGGTGAACTGGCCATAGAATACTCTGCTATCGCTGTTTGCCTCGGCGGACGCACCCTGGCAATGCCCGTGGGATGGGAGCGGATCTGGTTTGTATCGAATCTGGATTTTGCAGTTGGAAAAACGCACTTTCTCCAAGCAAAGGAAATCGAACCTGAAAACTGCTTCGTCCACTCGAATGCGAGGCTGAAAGAACTGCAGCAAGAGGAGAAGCTCTAGATAATTCTTTGTTTCTAGGTTTCACATGTATATTTTCATGTCATTCTGTTGAGATTTGCCACATAATGTCAACTCGGGGGTCTAGAGACCCTCGTCCTGCACAAAATCTGACACACATCACCACGTCCTGGACCTTCCGACACCTTCTTCATCAGCCCCTCTGAACTTGGAAGCCTGCGTCTCGAGGGAAGCGTCAAAGCCCGACGTGGTGGATCCAGCGTACGAAACATTTTGTGATTTCAGTTCGTTCGTTTGCTCATAATGTTACTGAATTGTGAATCTGATATTTATTGATCATAACTTCCTGGTTCAGGGGCCACAACTGCTGCTTTGGTGTCATGCTCACAAACGGAAAGAAACAGGAACGATGTCAAACCTCAGCAAAAATTGCCCAGTTTGCAATGATCCCTGAGTTGCATCTGGCAGAAGCTTGAGAGATCAAAAGCTTCAAGGACCCAGCTCTCACTCCCAGTAATTCATCAGAAATTATCATGAAACGACTTCTGTTTACTGCAGGCCAATGTCCAAAATCCAAGGCTGCTCTGCAAACCATCCCGAAAATGGCAAAGCACACGCCTGCTGCGATTCAGAGTGAAATCGCTGCTGGGAGGAAGGTGGTCTGAAAAGATAGAGCTGAAGATATTCAAGTTCTTCTGCCTGAAACGTGACACTCCAAGGGATGCTGTGACTGTCCTAAATTCGTCCCGTCTCCCTCTCCTCTGTTGGTGGCAAAGCCAAGGAGAGACGTATGGAGTAGCCCAGTTGCAAGGCCTCACTGCTGAAGATATTACACAACTCATTCTGAAAGCCCTCCACAAACTGGGTCTTGACCTTCAAACCACTTTGTGTTCTTGCTTGATGCCAAAGTTCTGCCAGGGGGGTGCTAAGGGGGCGGGTGGGGTACAGATGCTTCTACCAAAGAAATTAAACAAGCAAATACCTTCCACACACTGCTTGAATCGCCAGTTGCCAGGTGGTTACCCATGTGTGAGAAGAGGTTAGCAGTGCCAGGGCTGTGTGCTCTCAAATTGTAAGTCTCTACGCAACTTTTTGTGCAGGCATGAAGTGACTGTGTGGTACAAAGGCCAGCACCTGCAAAGACTTGGGTGGACTGGAAATAACCCTCAGTAATTGGGAAGAGAGTCCGAGGATTCTGTCGGGCTCTGTGAATGGGTCTGGCGACCCGGCTGTTGAAGCAAGAGGGCTGTTGGAAGTTGCAGACTCATCCAAATTCTTGCTCTTCGCTGATGTTCTGAGAATGCTTTGGAAAGTTTTTGCTCCTGTGAACAATTCCCTTCCAAAGGAACTAACGTGCCTGGCTAATGGAGTGAATTGAAGACTGTTGTCTGTGGAGAACTTCCCGACCACAGGGAGATGTTGGAAGACTTTTCTCTGAGGTTTCATCCAAGCCCCTGTTTTGAAAGATGCACGTGCTGAAGCATCAACATTAAGACGTGCCTGTGCCACTGAGCGTCCCGTGTTTACCCCCCCCCTTCTTGTAGTAAAGTGCCTTGTGGGGCATCGCTTGAAACTAACAACTCCCTGATCACCGGTGTTCGGGTATGATGAATGCACACTGGGATGCTGTGGCCACTTATATCACTGTTGTTAGCACTGCTACACCATTTCCATCAATCTCATCCCAAGTGTCAATGGAAACGTTACAATCCATCCTGGGCAATTATCCGGGTGAAATCCACGCAGCGGAAGTTCTGGCTGTGGACATGTGTCTCCAGCCGGCGTTTTGTTCCTGGGTGACGCCCCTGGATGGGTTTACAGCAAGGCCAGACAGCTGTGTGTTCATGGCCCATCAAAGACACTCGGCTCACAACGGGCCGTTGAACAAACTCACCCTGCCCAGTAAGCCTTTCCAGCAGCTGGGACCCCGCGTGTGGGGCTGGGAGGGGAGCCCCAGGTGCGGGTCAGAAACTGAGACCCCACGTGTGGGGCAGGGAGTGGAGCCCTGGGCGTGGGGTGGTGTGACAAAGTGGGGGATTGTCTTGTGTTTTTTTTCTTGGTTTTCCAATGGTTTGCATGCGGAGGGAGTGGGACTCAGTATCCCTGGGTGTTACTGGTTTAACGAGGGGAGGGGAGAGGGAGTTTGTTGTTACAGAGGACCGGAGAGGGAACTTGAGACCCCAGCCAATGGCCGGGAGGATGGAGACCCCAGTGACCGGTGACCTGGGGACCGGGACGCCCAGCTCAGGAGTCGCAGATGGTTCTGGCCAGTGGGAGGTCAATGGGCTGCGGGGAGAGGACCCCGGTGACCTGACCAGCCGGTTCCAGCCAGAGGGGCCAGAGGACAGAAGCGGGGAGAGGAGGCCCAGGCCACCCTGTTTACGACCCTGTTTACCTGGAGAGAAGACAATGGACAGAGATGGGGCTTGAGGCTGGGGGTATCAGATGCCCAGCTGGGAAGCAGGGGGGCTCGGGGCTGGAGAGGGGGAGCAGGCAGAGCCCACCTGGATGCAGAGAGACTGGGATGTGCTGGGCTGAGAGAGGCCAGGCCTGAGGCCCTGAGAGTTTCCGGTGCTGGGTTCAGATGCCCAATAAACCTCCTGTTTTACGCTGGCTGAGAGTCGCTCTGGGCTAGAGAACAGGGCGGGGAGGGGGGGCATCGTCCCCTTCGGGGGTGGAGGCCCAGGGGCCCAGAGCGAGTGGACTCCCCGAGGGGGCCCACGGCAGAGACAGACGTGCTAAGGCTCAGAGAGGTGCGGCTCCAGGAGGTGGTGGG
This sequence comes from Terrapene triunguis, assembly GCF_002925995.2. Taxonomy (NCBI): domain Eukaryota; kingdom Metazoa; phylum Chordata; order Testudines; family Emydidae; genus Terrapene; species Terrapene triunguis. The sequence continues at coordinate 11,433 of NW_020697864.1, read as the reverse complement.
GCCTGACCCCGGGAGAGAGTGGACCCCCGAGAAGGGCTGTCGCACTGAAGGGGGTTCCCCCCACAGACCGCACGGTGGGCACGACCTGTGAGTCCGTGACAGGCAGCAGCCAGGACACCCTATGCGGGGCTGGGACCCATGTGTGGGGCCTGTAGCAGAGCCCCAGGCACAGTGCTGGGACCCTGCGTGTGGGGCTGGGAGCGGAGCCCTGGGCGTGGGGCCAGCAGCCGGGACCTCGCGTTGGGGGCCAGAAGCAGAGCCCCGGGCGTGGAGCGGGGACCCCGCATGCAGAGCTGGGAGCAGAGCCCTGCGTAAAACCTGGGGGTACTGCAGCACCCCCGCACCCTTAGTTCCCGCACCTATGGGGGCTGAACCTCAAGTGATAATCATCGGAGTGTCCAACGTTGCTGTACTATACGAGTGCACTGCGGGAGGTCTGAGCGCTAACGACACTCGTAGATTCACAACGATATGGAACACCAGGATTAACGCTCCGAGAGGCACTGGGGATCCTCGCTGATACACGGCTGCCCAGGCAGGGGCCGGCACAGCGCTCTACCTGGCTCCGAGGGCAAAGAAACATGGTGGAATCAACCAAAGGGATCCCCATTGGCACAGAAACCGTCCAGGGGATGGGCAGCCCCCGGGCCGGGGTCACCTGCCTCTTGAAACAAAGTCATTGAACTTTAGACGATACAAGCAAGGAGAGAAGCCGTCTCTGGCCCCCATCACGGGACAGACACAAGGGCACAGAGCTCTTGTGAGCTGAGAAAACTGGGTCCTGCAGCCAAGGGGCTGTGTGTGTTGAGGAAGGTCCGGGTTGGCAGGAGAGCGACAGGAGAGAAACCACTGGGAACAAAGCCTGTATCTTGCTAGATGACGTTTTAGACTTTTAGAAGCGTTTGCTTTGCTTTGTTTTACTTGTAACTCTTTCTAGTGTCACTCCTTACACTTGAACTTACTGTGTCTACTGTGTTAGTACATTGATTTTGTTTTTCCATGCGCCGGCGCAGTGCGTGGGAAGGGCCAGGTGTTTCCAGCCCAGGGCAGTCACTGAGCCGTGCTGTGCGTTTGTGTCTCTAAAGGAACAAGGGACCCTGGGTATTTCTCTGAGCTGCCCGGGAGGGCTGGAGCTTGCAGAGCTCCCGGGGCGGAGAAAGCTGGGGACTGGGAGTGTGTGGGGGTCACCCTGCTGGCAGTAACCCCAGCTGGGGGGAGCCAGAATGGGGCTGAGGACAGGCTGCTGGCCCACGGCTGGAGCTACCCACACTCACTCCGGGTGTGCCCTGCGTGCTGGCAGGCTGGTGGTGAGCGGCCCGGGCGGGGAGCTACAGCCGGGGTCACAGGGCAGGCGGTGACGCCCCCCCGGTCTGGATGGCACCGCGATTGGACTGTGACCGTGCCACCAAACTGAGGTCTTGCCCCAAAACGTTCCAGATGCCCTAGTCACGGGGCACTTCTCAGGATCCCCAAATGCAAATGAGCCCCAGAGGTCCCAGATTGACCATGAATTGATTGACGAACCCAGTGGTGAGTTACAAGGCGATTTTTGGAGAAAAGCTCCAAGTTATCAGCAATCCACCCACCAGCTCTCCGGGCGCCTTGGACCCGGGCTGGCTGCAGGCTTCGAGGGACTCGCTTGGCTTAGAGCTTGGGAAGGGGAAAGTTCAAAGTTCGGCTGGATTTAAACCTCTGAAAAGAGCACTTGCAAAGAATTTGAAGAAGTTGTGGGTGATGCCAGGCAATGAACGGAGGCTTTCCCGCGTATTTTGGAAATGTTTATCCTGGTCTTGTTGTTTGGAGCATCAACTGCAGCCTGTGAGAATTCCTTTTCTCTTTGAAAATAATTGTATCACGATGACCAATGCGCATGAGCCAGGAAAGAAAGAGACACCGGATTCTCCTCTCATATGTAAGTGGTTTGACTTCAGAACTGAACCGGGTGGGCTTTGGGCAAGAATTCAGAGGCTGTTATCCAAGAAGACATAATCTTCAGTTCAGCGACCAGTCTTTGTTACGCAGCACATTCAGGGTAAGATCAATACTTCTATATTTCTGAATCTTTGAATGTGACGGAGCAGGGAGCGGGCGGATTGACCTGGGGATGTCGCAGGGGAGTTTTACTGGGACTGTCTGCATGGGGGATGGGAGAGCAGGGGGTGACTTCACTTGAGGGACGGTACCTGAGCCAGTAACCTGAGCTCAGGAGGGGGGTGGGGCCAGGTGACACCTTTGCCCGGGAAACTGGACAAAGGCTGGAGGGAGGGGGGTTGGGTGAGACAGCTGGAGGGGGGTTTCAGTTTGGGGCTGGCTGGGGAAACGGAGGGAGCCCCAGGGCTGGGGTCTAAGCTCCCCACCCCCCAAGATGGACCTGACAGAGGGGGTCCTGTTGTCTCTACCTACGAGCTCTGGTTTGGACTTTGTTCCTGTGTGACGTTATTGATATAATCTGGGACCATACAGATCATTGTTGCAACCATGGTCCTGTAGTGGCACCAAATCTGGTATAAAGGGGGTCAAATGAGGTGTCTAAGACAAGGTTCTGGTTTGCTGGTTAGGACTATGCTGTCTATATGTGTGTATCAATGTTGTAGTTGAAGTTATGAATATTGGCTCTGTACTGTCTGTATTTCAAACTTATGCTGTGCTTCTGGGTGACCAGACAAGTTGGTGTCAGCTCTGCCTAGCCTGCTGGATGGCCCATTAAGGACCATCAGCTACACAGATACGCCTTGCAACTCAGCAAAGTATGCAGGGACTGGCCCATGTGACTCCAGACTCCATTTTGCTGTAATTTTCCACAGTAAGAACGAAGAGATGTTCTTACACCTGGAAAAGACTATAAAAGGCTGATGCTTCATCTCCATCTTGTCTTCAATCCTGCTTCTTACCTCTGGAGGGACTTTGCTACAACTGAAGCTCTGAACAAAGGACTGATGACCCATCCCAGCTGGGGATGTTCCAGAGACTTGATTTGAACCTGCAGTTTATTTCATCACTGCTACAAGCCTGAAGCAAGAACTTTGCCATCACTGTATGGAATTGATTCCATTTAACCAATTCTAGCTCTCATCTCTATCTTTTTCCTTTTATGAATAAACCTTTAGATTTTAGATGCTAAAGGATTGGCAACAGCGTGATTTGTGGGTAAGATCTGGTTTGTGTATTGACCTGGGTCTGGGGCTTGGTCCTTTGGGATCGGGAGAACCTTTTTTCTTTTACTGGGGTATTGGTTTTCATAACCATTTGTCCCCATAATGAAGGGCACTGGTGGTGATACTGGGAAACTGGAGTGTCTAAGGGAATTGCTTGTGTGACTTGTGGTTAGCCAGTGGGGTGAGACCAAAGTCCTCTCAGTCTGGCTGGTTTGGTTTACCTTGGAGGTGGAAAAACCCCAGCCTTGGGCTGTAACTACCCTGTTTTAAGCAATTGGTCCTGAATTGGCACTCTCAGTTGGGTCCTGCCAGAACCAGCATCATTACATCCTGTCGTCTAATAAACCTTCTGTGTTACTGGCTGGCCGAGAGTCCCGGTGAATCGCAGGAAGTGGGGGTGCAGGGCCCTGACTCCCCCACACTCTGTGACATTGAATAATATATAATTCTTGAATATTCATTATGCTGATCACAGGAACACATTTCTTATCTCATAAAAATAAAGGAAAGAAAAGGCTTCTCACAGAGACTGCATCGGTCACTATGCATGAACTTCTGAAGGCAAATACAACGGCCGCTTTTGTCAGTGTCCTAGCTATGGGGTTCTCTCTCGAGCGCGCGCGCGCAAAAAAATGTGCACTTATTTCCAGTCTGAATTTGTCTAGCTTCAACTTCCAGCCTTGGGATCATGTTCGACCTTCCACTGCTGGACTGAAGAGCCCAATGTCCAGTATTCATCCCGTATATATGGGTCCTTACAGACTGTGACCTTGTCACCCCTTAGCTGTCTCTGTTAAACTAAATGGATTGGGTTCTTGTCTCTATCTAGAGGCAGATTTTCTAATCCTTTAATCCATCTTCTCTGTCTGGACCCGCTTCAGTTTATCAACATCTTTCCTGAACTGTGGGCCCCAGAACCGACGCAGGATTCCAGCAGCGTCACACCAGTGCCAAGGACAGAGGTAAAAGAACCTCCCTGCTCCTCCTCGAGATTCCCATTTATGCAGCCCAGGATCGCATGAGCCCTTTGAGTTGCACTGGGGGCTCATGTTCAGCTGATTCTCCACCATGACCTCAAAATCTTTTTCAGTCCCTGCTTCCCAGGCAAGAGTCCCCCGCCCTGTATGCACAGCCGGCATTCTCTGCTGCTAGACGCAGACCTCGACATGTGCCTTCCTTCCCAAGCGATCCAGGTCGCTCTGGCCCTAGTCTTTACCTGCCCCCGAGTTCTGTGTCTGCTGCAAACTTCCTCAGTGATGACTTTGGGTTTTCTTCCAGGGCACTGATAAAAATGTTAAATAGCGCAGGGCCAAGAACCCATCCCGGTGGGACCCCACGAGAAGCAAACATGTTGAGTGATGATATTCCATTTATAATTACATTTTGAGACCTATGATTTGGCCAGCTCTTAATCCATTTACTGTGGGCCATGTTAATTTTATAGCGTTCTAGCTTTTTAATCAAAATGTCACGCCGTACCAAGCCGAATGCCTTACAAAAGTCAAAGTCCATTACGTCTGTGCAGTTCCCTTTTATCAGCCAGCCTTGTAAGCTCATTGAAGAGTGAAATCAGGTTTGTTTGACAAGACCTATTTCCATAAAACCTGCTTGGGGGAGGGGGTTTGCAGCAGGTAGCGAGGTGCTGGGGCTCTCCCCACAGTCTTTGTAGCTCACACGACTGTTGAAAGCTAATTGGAAGAGCGGAGGCTCGCGAGGGGCTGTGGAGTGTGGGTGCTAATTTCCAGCTTTAATTCCCAGCCCCCGTAGTTTGTCGCTGACTGGGCCTGCATCTGGGAGTGTGGGAACAGTTGACTTTCCAACGCGAAATGCGCACGCACTGGCCAAGACATGGGGGGGAATGAAAAAGCCAAGCCCGACTAACCAGATCATTTGATGGGGTTTTTAAAAGCTCTGGACTTTGGGGCTAATCTCGGCTTCCTGGGCTCTGACTCAGGATCTGTGCTCTCTTGTGGTTCGCACGCCCCCGGCCGATTTGGGGGGAACTGGCCGATTTGGGGGGAAATGGGAAAAGCTCCCAGGAGCGCTGGGTTTCCCAGCCAGCCCCGCCCGTGCAGTAGGTGTTGGGGTGTGAGGGTCGGCACAGCAGGGCGTCTGGTGCCTGGCCTGGCACTCGTGTTCCCCAGCCAGGCTCTCGCACTGCAGGGAGTGTGCGGTGTCTGTTCCCCTCGCATGTTTCCCGCGGCTCTGTGACGGAGCTGCAGCTGCCTCTCGGAGCCGGCCAGGGGGCTGGGCCGCAGTGGCTCCCTCTCGGCCTGGCGGCTAATATGGAAAGGCCGGGGGCCCTGGCTATCTTTGCAAGTGGAGCTGAGCCGTGCGGGGCCACGCACTCGGCTCTGAGTGGGGGAGCCAGGCCAAGGAATGTGACACATCAGAAGGCAGCTGCTACTTCAGGAGAGGGGGCAGAGACAGCTCGGTTCTGCCGGGCTCCACGGAGTGGGAGGGGGGGACGCCAAGGTCGGAGGCCAGAGGGAGCCTGCGGGAGCGGTCGGGGGTGCAGGGAGCCGCGCCCCAGGTAGGCAGAGGAGCAGGTGCTGGGTCACGGAGCGGAGCTGGGGGTTGAGCTCGGCACGGTGCAGCTCCCGGCTTGGCGTGCGGCGTGGGCCCCCTCTGCACGTCTGGCTCCACTGTGCAGGCAGCAACCTGAGACCCAGCCTAAAAATAACCCTGCCCTCACCCCCGGAGCTGCGACCTTCGGGGCTTCGTCCGGCTGGGCAGGCACCGAACCGAACGCCACCTGCACGGGGCAGCGGCCTTTCCTCCTCTTGCCCCCTGGCACGTGCCCAGCAGCCGGGGGCAGCCTGTGCGGCAAGAGGGAGAAACGGATCGTGGGGGCTGCCCGGGGGTCCATCTGCAGCTGCCTTGAGTCCAGGGCCCTGGGTACAGGCTCGGCAGGGGGCAGGGCTGCAAGTGGAAACCCAGTGAGGGTTGAATTCAGCGGCCACGAGCCATGCGCAGAGCCCAGGCGCAGAGCAAGCCGAGCACGGCTGGGGAGGAGGCCGGGGGGCTGGCGCGCACGCTGGGGAGGCCCGGAGCGGCCCCTCCAAGCCCCGGCATCCCCCCGAAGCGCGCCAAGGTCACGGCGGTGCCTGAAGCGGGGGCAGCTCGCCCAGCAGCCCCAGTCTTTGTGCGGAAGCTGAAGAACGCGGCCATTGGCCCCGGCTGCGACATTCGGCTGCGAGTGGCTGTGGCTGGGAGCCCCCAGCCCCGCCTGCGCTGGTACAAGAACGGGGCACAAATCCCCCCGCGGGGAGAGGAGTACGGCACCCTGTGGATCCGGGACAGCAAGCTGGCGGACGCCGGCGTCTATACCTGTGTGGCCCAGAACGAGCAGGGCGAGACCATGACCAGCGCCGTGCTGGCCATCATTGACATGGAAGGTGAGCTAGAGGGGAGCAGGGTCCGAGGCCAAGGCCCTGGGAAGAGGGTGCGCGGGTGTGTACACAGGGGACCCTGCCCGATGCAGCTGCCTCTGGGGTGGGACACAACACCTCTTACCAGCCGCATGGCCACACTGGGTATCCAAGTGGAACTGCTGGAGCCAAGCTTTGCCATGTGAATTTGCACCACAGCCACAGGTCCATAAGCTGCAGGCGATGCCCCGGGAGAGCTCAGAGCACCTGGCGTGGTGGGGATGGAGCAGGTGCCCCGGGGCAGGGCTGAGGCCTGTTGTCATACTGGTGAATGTGGCCCTATGGGGCTGGAGATGGGGGCGCTGGTGTGGTGAAGCCGTGCGGGCGGACTGTGGTCAGAGACTGGGAGAGCCCAGGGGTGGGGGAAGGGGACCTGGGGGGCCGGTGCCGGGAGCTGGAGAGCCGAGCGCAGGGGCAGGAGAGAGAGAGCGAGCGCGGTGCAGCGGTTACTGGGGAAGCCAGCGGTGCCAGCCAGACACCGCAGCCCCAATGCACCTTCCAGCTGGCACGGCTAGGGGGGTGGAGCCAGCTGAGCCCCACTCGGAGCTGCCCCAGTTAGAGCAGCAATGCCCGGGGGGGGGGCCCTTCTGGAAAACGAGCCCCCCCGCCTCCGCCACTGCTGGCCAAGGCCTGCGCACCAAACCCTGATCTGTGAGTCCCAGCCAGGCCATGCACCTCACGGTGCCCCCCCGACCCTGAGCTACCGGCGCTGGGTGCCATGCGGGGGGGGGGGGGTTAACACCCGCACAGGGGCTGAGACAAGTGCCAGACAGCAGAGCCCATTGGCCCGAACCAGCATGGGCCATGCCTATTGGTCAGTTACAGTGTGTGTGGGGGTGTCACTGCAGTGGGCGGTGCCCATTGGTCAGTTACAGTGGGGGAGGGGGGTGTCACTGCAGTGGGCGGTGCCCATTGGTCAGTTACAGTGGGGGAGGAGGTGTCACTGGAGTGGGCGGTGCCCATTGGTCAGTTACAGTGGGGG
>NW_020697864.1:0-3765 GCF_002925995.2 Terrapene triunguis | reverse complement strand
GGGGGGGGTCACAGGAGTGGGTGCTGCCCATTGGTCAGTTACAGTGGGGGAGGGGCACACTGCAGTGGGCGGTGCCCATTGGTCAGTTACAGTGGGGGAGGGGGGTGTCACTGCAGTGGGCGGTGCCCATTGGTCAGTTACAGTGGGGGAGGGGCACACTGCAGTGGGCTGTGCCCACTGGTCAGCTGCTCGCAGTGCCCAGTGTTCCCAGGGGGCACATGGCACCCCCCCCCCCGGGTGTCAGGGAAGCAGGCAGCTGGGGGGCTGCTGGGCCCTGTGTGCTCAGATCCCGAGGCACCCGGCCCCTGGCGGTCTGGGGCTGGCAGGGGGTGCGGCTGGCTGACAGAGAAGGGCCCTGGCCTGCCTCCTGCCTGGCTCGGGGATCACGGCGGGACCCTGGTGTAGCTCAGAGTAAGGCCCAGTCCGGCACAGGCAGGCCTGGCACTGCCTGGCGCAGCCCCCTTCCCTGGCAGCCGGCTGCCCCCAGCCTGCCTGGGCCCAGTGCCTTGGCTTGGAGCCAGCACTGGCAGGTCTGCGGCCGGCGTGAGGAGCAGGACTGGGGCCGTGCCCGCCACGCTGAGCAGCTGGGAGCCTGGTGAGCAAATGGGGCATGGCAGGGTTAGGGGTCGTGCCCCGATGCCTGGTCTCACCCCCCCCGGTGACTCCTCCAGCGATGGGGGCTGCTGTGGAGGCAGGTGGGGGCAACTTCTGCCTCGCTGACCCCACTGCTGGCACCATGGCAACGTGAAGGGGCAGGATTGTGGAGGGTCCAGGCCCCCCAGCCCCAGCGCTGCCTCACGCCCCCATGCCCCTGTCCCAGGCTCCCAGCCCCTCCCCGCAGGGTCCCTGACTGCATGTGGGGAATACCCCTGTGCCCGCTGCCTGGGGACCCTGGGGGATTCGGCTCCCAGGGTGGCACAGGCCCTGGCAGTGCTGCCCCGCCCTGGTGGCTCCCTGTGGGGCTGCACTGGGCCCTGCCTTGGCCTGGCCTGCTGGGCAGGAGCTCAGAGCCCCAGGCCGAGGGGGGCCAGCCTGGGGTGTCCCTGCAGCCAGTGCCTGGCCTCAGGAGATGGGCAACGGGGCAGGGTCGTGGCTCAGCCGCACAGAGCTCCCTATGGGGAGGGTCGGCCTGTGGGAGGGACATAGCACCCTGGCAGAGAGCCATCGCAGGCCTAATGCGCCCCGAGACGGGCAAAGAGGCGAGGGGTGCCCACCTGGGGCAGGGCTGCAGGGGGCCGGGCTGTGGGGCGGGCGCTGTACTGGAGAGAGGGGACGAGGAAACTGCTTCACACTGTTACGCTGTGGGGCAGGTGGGAGCATACCTGGCGCTGGGAGGATGCGGGGCACCATGTGCTGCAGGGTTATTCTTAGGGCCCGGCCAAATTCACAGCCATGAAAAACGCGTCACAGACCATGAAATCTGGTCTCCCCCCGTGAAATCTGGTCTTTTGTGTGCTTCTACCCTGTACTAGACCGATTTCAGGGGGAGACCAGCGTTTCTCAGATTGGGGGCCTGACCCAAAAGGGAGTTGCAGGGGGGGTCACAAGGTTATTGTAGGGGGGTTGCAGTCTTGCCACCCTTACTTCTGCGCTGACGTCAGAGCTGAGCGGCGGCTGTTGGCCAGGCACCCAGCTCTGAAGGCGGCGCTCTGCCCGCCGCAGCGCAGACGTGAGGGTGGCAGTACCCCATCCCGTGCCACCCTTACTCCTGCGCTGCGGCTGGCGACGGCTCTGCCTACGGAGCTGGGATCCCGGCCAGCAGCCGCCGCTCTCCGGCTGCCCAGCTCTGAACGCAGCACCACCGCCAGCCGCAGCGCAGAAGTGAGGGCAGAAGTTTCGCAACCCCCCCTACAATAACCTTGCGACCCCCCCCCCACAACACCTTTTTGGGTCAGGACCCCACAATTACACGGTGACAGTTCAGATTTAAATAGCTGAAATCGTGAAATTTACAATTTTTAAAATCCTATGGCCGTGTAATTGACCAACATGGACCATGAATTTGGTGGGGCCCCAGTTAGTCTGGATCTAGTGGGGGAGGGGATGACTGTATTGCCTTGGGGAGTCTGACAGGAGGGCGTGTTATACTGGGGGGACTGCAGGGGACCATGCCTTGCACTGTGTCGTGGGGGGTGAGGGGGCCGCACGTGGCCCTGTGTCGTGGGGGGACCGTGCCGGCAGTGTGGGGGAAGCGGGGGGGGGGGGACCGGGTGGGGCCCTGAGGGGGCTTGTTACTGTCAGCTCTGTCTGTGCACGGCCGGGGGGAGACGCCCGGTCTGTTGTGGGTGGGGGCACCTTTCATGGAGGCAGACGGCTCTCCCTGAGGTACTGTGTGCGCCTGGTTCCCCCTCGCCCGCACGGCTCCGGGCGACACTGCGTGGTGTCCCCTGACACCAGTTCCCACTGGCCTGGGGCAGTTGCCTTCGCTCAGGATTGTGAGCTAGTGACCCGGTGAGGTGGCCCTTCGGAGCCACGTCTCTGAGGAGCGGAGCAGCCGGGATGCGGGCTTTGAAAGTCATCCTGCCTGGCCACTCTCCCTGAGAACTGGGCCTGCCGGGCGCCTGCCAGCACGGAGCGAGAAGCCATCACAGCAGCTAGGGGGGCCAATCCTGGCTGGACAGAGTCCTGGAGATTTCATCACGTGACGTAATCTTTAATTCAAGATTGATCGTTAACGCCTGAGACTCCCGGGTTGGCAACGTTACAGCAGGTGGCTGCTTCAGAAGGGGGCCCCGGGGCTGCGTGGAGCATGGAGGGGTCTGCGAAGGGCCGGGGGTAGCGAGGGGCCGCAGGCAGGGCGGGGGCTGGCGGAATCCATGGAGCGCTCGGACGCCGAGCTCCTGAGAGGCGCAGGGGCCGGCGGGACGTGGTGCTGCTCGGTGCAATGGGCAGGAGAAGGCGGCAGCAGCCGTGCCCTGCCCGTTCTGGGGGGGCAGGAGGCTGCGGAGAAGGGAGCTGCGGTAGCCACTGCGAGTGGAGGCCGTGGTGCCCGTGGGCAGTGGGGACAGTGGTGGGCGAGGGGAGGAAGGGCTCAGGGGCTAGGCCGATGCCGGTGCTGTTTACTGGAAGAGCTGGGGGAGCTGGTGCTGGGTTGGGGGTTCCTCTCGCGCCCCCCCCAGCTTTCGTCTGCAGGCCCCCCAGCTGACGGAGGCGGAGATGAAGCCGCCGGGTGGCAGCCAGGGGGAGATGTAGGAAATGCCCTGCCTGGGCAAACGCCCAGAGACGTGCCCCTCTCCGGTGTGTGGCAGAGCTCAGCTGGTGTCTGACTGGGCTGGGCCTGGCCTGCGGAAGGGGGGAGCCTGATTCTGCCGGCCCTGCGCCGTGGGCACCGCTCACACCTGGGCACAGCGAGCGTCCTGTGCTCCCAGCTGGGAGTTCCGCCCTCGCTCACCCCATGCCTTCGACCCGCTCCCTGTCTGGGCTGAATGAGACCAAAGTGGCAGGCAGGAGGCTGGGACCCCCGGTCTCCCCCGGACTGATTTGGGGGGCTGCCTGGAGAGGGTGGGTGTAGACGTGCCCAGCTTGTGGCTCTCGGTGTGGGATGCGTGGGCCAGGCTGGCAGGTCCCGCTCAGGGAGCGGCAGCCACCGGGTCCTAGACCCGGGACAGGGCGAGTTACCGGGTCTGCCTCTCCCCGTCCCCTTCCCGGGCTGCAGCGTCAATCCTTGGGGGCAGGGGCCAGGTGGAATCCACGTCTCCCTCCAGAGCCTGGCCCCAGAGCCTGGCCCTGGCCCTTTCCTCGCTGGGCCTGCTCTGCCCCCAGTGA
>NW_020697863.1:0-1059 GCF_002925995.2 Terrapene triunguis | reverse complement strand
TGAGTAGCCTCATGAAAACATCCCAGTTGTAGACCCAGGCACCAGAACTGATTCCCCAAGCCAAAGTCCCCTTCGCAGTCCAGGGAAACAGCCTGGGTTGTCTGGAGCGCAGGGTTTGGCCCATGGTGACTGCAGACACTGCACCTGCTGCACAGCGACTCCTGGGACCCCTCTAGCCCATCAGCACTCGGCTCTCCTGCATTCTGTCGAGTGGCTGAGATCTGGGGGAACAGAAACCCTTTGTTAGAGACGGAAAATCACCTCACAGGAACACTCTGTCAATGGCTGCCAGAGGCCTTCCCTGTGAAACCCAAATGTGCAGCCCTTCGGATTCCCACAGGGGAGATCTTAGCTCATTCACTTGTCACCCGTGGCTGCTGTCTCTGACAGGGGGAATGAAGAGGGTTTTTTTGCCAATGGTCCCTTCTACAGCACCCATAATGGGAGGCGGTTTGGCCTGGTGATGTAAGGCCCGGGTCTGAGAATCAGGGCTCCTGGGTTCTATGACTCTGGACAGGGGTGTGGTCTAGTGGGTGGAGCTGGATTGGTTGACACTGAGTGAGAGGGGCTTGTGCTGAAGGACCCTGGTTCAATCCCCACCAATTCCTGTGGTGTCTACACGTGGCCATGATTTTACTTACCTATCAGTGTAGGTTGTTTAGCCTATTCCTGGACACATGTGTTACATCTGCTGCTGGCCATCCCTGAGATGTAGGTCCTTCATCCACACAAGGACATGGCACATCAAGGTCAATCCAGCAGCTCCCATCCGGTCTTCACTTCCACAATGGACGGCGAGTCTGAGCCTGACCAGAGAAAGACAGGGTGGTGTTCTTCAGGGGAATCTGCTGGAGCTCCCGTCTCCCCTGCTCCACCTCACACCCCGGCACCCTAAGGGTTTTCCAAAGATACCACTAATCTCAGAAAAACAAAGCAGCTAAGATGTGGGTGCATTTACTGAGCAGTCTGGTTCTAATGGAAGAACAGATTTCTCCCCTGCTCTAGGGAGATTCCCATAGGAAAAAGTTTCTGATGGTGGGGGCAATACAAACCCTCAGC
>NW_020697862.1:0-3321 GCF_002925995.2 Terrapene triunguis | reverse complement strand
AAACTAACTTCCATGGAGCCACATCCATTTAAATTAGTGAGGATCTGTCTGTTATTCCAACCCTCTTTGTAAAGTGGTTCTCAGACTCAAAACCAAAATTCAAGTGTTTATGATTAGCCTAGTTGTTTCAAATTTTACAGTAGTTCAGTAGATTCTTCTACTCCATAATGTATAAAGGTAAGTCTGGGCTGCAAAATTGGATCTGAACATCCCCAAAGTATCAGGATGTTTGGAACCCAGAGGTTTGGTTCAGACCCCTCTATCGCTAGGATGAGTTGGAAGATCTTTTGGTTTTATTGTTTCATTTTGTCCATAAGCATTTTCAGGAAACAAGTGGTACATTGGGTTACGCACTGAGGGTGAGAAAATCATGTCAAAGATAACCTGAGAAATATGCAACAGAGTCCTGTGGCACCTTTAAGACTAACAGATGTATTGGAGCATAAGCTTTCGTGGGTGAATACCCACTTCGTCAGCATTCACCCACAAAAGCTTATGCTCCAATACATCTGTTAGTCTTAAAGGTGCCACAGGACTCTGTTGCTTTTTACAGATCCAGACTAACATGGCTACCCCTCTGATACCTGAGAAATATGTTTACATGAAACAAGTACAAAGATGCACAGATTCAAGCATCTTCTGCCCCATCCATACAGTTAAATTTACTTCAACTCAGATGAGTAGGTCAATGCCTGGTATTTTCTTTCTATAGACAAACAATTAACTACAAAATTTTAACACCCTCATAGTTAAACAGTTTATTTTCATTTCTGACCTGATGTCTTTGCCTGGGATCACGTTGGGGATCTGTCACACTATATCTAACTTGAGTCTGATAAGCCAAACAGTGTTATAAAGCATCAACATGATAAGTGCAGTGAAACTCTGATTACGTCAAGATTTGTTTTTGGTATGCCACTGGAGTTGAAAAGTGAGGTCCTGCTCCTGAATTGGTATACACTGGCACAACTCCACCGACTTCAAGAAAATGACATCAGCTGAGGATCTGGTCACTAGAGTCCAGCTTTTAAAAAACAAACAAAAAAAACCTGCTACAGGGTTGCAAGAAGTCAGCCAACTCCTGCCATCTCTATTCAGTCTTTACTCAAGCAAGACACCCATTGCAGAGTTTCACTTCAATTGGAGATTGGCTTCAATTGGGTCTTATTTCAGTCCCCTCTGATTTGGGAGGGCCTTGCAGAATTAGTCCAAGTTTCAGGATGGGAATTCTAGACCTGATCCTGTCCTTTTGAAAACAATTGAAATTTTGCTACTGACCACAATGGAGCACTTTGGAGCCCTTAAATGCCTAGTGTTTTCATGGATCATTAATGTCAAGTTCCACATTCCTCCTAAAGCAGGGGTTCTCAAACTGGGGGTTGGGACCCCTCAGGGGGTCATGAGGTTATAACATAGGGCATCACAAGCTGTCAGCCTCCACCCCAACCCTGCTTTGCCTCCAGCATTTATAATGGTGTTAAACATATAAACAAGTGTTTTTAATTTGGGGGGGGGGGGGTTGCACTCAGAGGCTTGCTATGTGAAAGGGGTCACCAGTACAATAGTTTGAGAACCACTGTCCTAAAGTGATCAGGTAACTTGTGCTGAGAGGCACTGAGATTTGTCAAGTTGCCCTTCATATCTTTACTGAAAACTGAATGTGTCTCATCATTAGCTCTAGTTATTTCAAAGCTAATTATTTTAACTGAAAAGACTTTCTATAGGATTCTCCCCCCTCCCCATTTTGTGTTTTTAATGCAGCACTTCTAGTATAATCAAGAACAGATGAGAGTTATGAATATTCATGGTTAGCATTTATAATTTACTGATGTGCCTTTTCTACTGATGAATTCAAGGACACTTCATTTCTTAAGATTTCTGGCTCCTGGAGAACTCCAACACTTTCTCCTGGACACCTAATTTAAACCCTGAATATTCATCTACCAGCAAAAATCAAATGCAGGTTCTCCTTCTCTCAAGAAACCACAGTAGTCCCCTAGTTTTGCCTGGTTTTGTTTTTTCTTGGTGGGGTGGGGGGGGAGAGAAGAGAATAGATCTGAATCCTTGTAACAAGGAAGGAAGGAAAGTAGTGTAAGGGTAAAGAGTTGGTCTTTAACTAAAATGCATAATCCAGTAGTCATTGCTAGAGCATCAAATGTTGACAGAAAATTGAATTTTTTCAACTGTTAAGGGAATGGGGGGGGGGTGTCAGGTGGTGGATTTTTGCCTATGCTTCAGCCTGGGCTGAGCTGACACTTGCTCTTTTCCCTCATTCCCTCCCATATGCTGGTTACATAAAAGTACCACAGGAGGGAGCAGGAATCATGGCTTCCTCTGTAACTTTATATAGCAATTACAGGCCAACAAGACTGTTCCATGGTTCATAAAGAGTAGCAAAGCGCTTCCGCCATCCCTCAAAGAACATCATGTGCCTATAGGCCCAGGAATGAGGCCTGAGGATACGCAAAACTCATATTAGAAGGCCCTGCTTGCATGCTACAATATTGAACATTTTATGTTTAATCACCCTTTCCCTTGTGATTTTTACTTGCCCCTCACTGCAGTTGCTTGAAGACTGGCCCTGCAAAGTTCTGACTGCTGGACTGTTTCACATTCACTAAAAATAGGACTGGTCAGCTTTTAAAAAAGAAAAGCCAAAAATCCTTACTTTAGCAAGTTCTCTTTCAAATTTCTCAGAAAGCACTTGGGCTGTGATTTCCAGGATCTCAACCTTCTGCACAGGAAACACGGTGTCTGGCAGGTACACTGAGCATTGGCACACTCCATTGTCATTCAAAGAGCCGGTCACATTGGCAAATGGCTGTAAGAACAAGTTTCAGAAAGCAAATAAATTGTCAACATGCTACTAGGAATCAACAGCAAAGGCCTAACTTTTCCCCTGCTTGGGGACTGTCAAGCTGTGATAATAATATTGACCCTGAAAGCATTTATTAAATTGTAATAATTTCTTCCAATGAACTCAAGGTATTTTCCTACATCAATTCATTAAACTTCACCACACCCCTATAGAGGTAGTTAAATACTATAACCATTTTAACACTGGAAAAATGGAGGTACAGGAAAGTGAAGTGATTTTTCTAAGATCAGACAGTGAGTCAGTAAATGGCAGAGCAGGAAATATTAAATCTTATAGGGAGTCATTGCTTTTAATGGTCTTTGCAACAGGGCCAGTTAGTGATTTTAGTCCATTAATTTCAAAGCACTTTACAAAGTTTTGTTTGTACTTCACTGATGGAAGAAGCCACAGAAATTAGACCAATTTTCATGGAAAATTTTGATTTTGACTAAACCCTGTTTTCC
>NW_020697861.1:0-22323 GCF_002925995.2 Terrapene triunguis | reverse complement strand
TCCGAAGAAGTGGGTTGTAGCCCACGAAAGCTTATGCTCTAATAAATTTGTTAGTCTCTAAGGTGCCACAAGTACTCCTGTATTTTTTAAGTGTAGACCAAGCCCTAGTTAAAGAGATTGGGTCTTGTAACCAGATGTCAGGACTCTGTGTATCCCCCATTTTCCCCTTTTGTGCTTTCCAATTTTCATCCAACAACATTACAATTCTGCCCACTGAGGCCTAGAACATTCCCTGAAGTTTTGGACTGAATTAGATGTGGTGTTCAAACATTACTGCATTGCATGCAGAGAGGTGGACCAACAGACAGACAAGCCGAGAAATTCCATTATATCGAGTCTTTGTGCATCAAAGCATTGTGAGGTCCTCGGATACTGCAGTGATGAGGGTTATATAGGTACCTAATGCAGACAGACGGACAGACAGATTGATAGATCAATCCCACAGATGGCTTTGAAAATCTCACCCATACTGTGTAGGGATATTAGTCTGAGCAACCAAACACCAATCTAAGGATATAAACATCTCCTTAGAGAGATCTTCCTTTGGATGGAGAAGCTCCAATGCCAAGCTATGTGCAGATCCTAGGACATTTCTTTCCCCTAGCCTTTGGCATGACAGGGCACACTTACTGTTCAGACCTTAGGTGACTTATCTATTCCAGGCTGAGAAGAGCAAAATGGTGGACAAGAAGCTGATCTCCACTCCCAGCTCAGCCCAGCACAAAAGAGATGGTTTTTTTTCCTCTCTTTTTTTGAGAAAAATCTTTTCTTTGAGGAAAACAGACATTTTTATTTTATTTTACCCAAAATCCCAATTTTCCTTTGGGTGGGTCCAAGTGTGGGTGGGTAGCCCAAGCCCCCACCACTGCTGCAACAACCACATTGCTAGTTTTAGCGTGCTAGCTCAAGCCCTGGTAGCACAAGTCTTTCTCCACAGGTTGGGAGGCTGGCTTCCAGCTGCAGTGCAGACATACCCAAAAGACCTTCAAGGCAGGGCTTGTCTCTTTCTATGTTTGAATAGGACCTGGCACAAATGGTCCTGATCCTGTCCAGATCCTGTGAGGCACTAATGATAAACAATAATTATGATGATATTAATAAATAATAAAGGATTTCTGCAGAAGAATCCAGTTTATCAGAAACCCAGTTATCTGTCAAACACAAAAAAATCTAGCAACCCTAGTAGATGTACACTGAAAAAGTAAGAGCAGACATAACACTTGTATGGGGATAAATAGATAGAGGAGTATGTATGGGACTAAATAGATGAGTAGCTAGGGGAACAGGTAGGTAGGTGTGGGGCCAGATAGATGAGTAGCTAGGTGAACAGGTAGGTAGATATGCATGGGGCTAGATAGATGAGTTGATAGGGGAACAGTTAGGTAGGTAGGTATACATGGGGCTAGACAAGTGAGGAGGAATGGGGATAGGAAGAGGGATAGATTAGCATGTATGCGTAGGAGAGAGAGTGACACGCTGTTCCCCAGGAGGTCTGTTCTCTCTGAGTGTTTACAACAGTCCCCCACTGCAAACTCTTCCCATCAGTGCTCCATTGATCTTAGTGGGGTACATGGAACCGCAGGGACCCTCTGACATGGAATCAGCTGCTGAGATTGGAGCTTTAGACCTTACCCTTTTCAGACAGGGCCTTTTAATTTTACTTGTATTCAAGAACCAGCACAATGGGACCCCAAACCTCACCGGGACATCTAAGAACCACTTCTATTGTGTCTGGGCTCAGCTGAACCTTTACCATAAGCTTTGAGGAATCCACCTCCTGTTTTCCCCTGTGTGCATCCCACTGCAGGGCAGGAGACCAATTACAAAGGAAGAAAGTTGCAGCACTAGAAAACATAGTGCTAGTTACATTGTGTGCAAAGGTTGGGATTTTCCACTGAGCTTAAGGCAGTTAGTCATCCAACTCTCTTTGGTACCCAATGGGCTTTCGGCTCCTAACTCCATTGAGTAACTTGGAAAATCCCATTGTTTTAGGGTACGTCTTCACTACCCGCCGTATCGGCGGGTAGCAATCGATTTATCCGGGATCGATATATCGCGTCTCATTAAGACGCGATATATCGATCCCCGAATGCGCTCACTGTCGACTCCGGAACTCCACCAGAGCGAGCAGCGGTAGCGCAGTCGACGGGGGAGCCGCGGCCGTCAATCCCGCGCCGTGTGGACCCCAGGTAATTCGATCCAAGATACTTCGACTTCAGCTACGTTATTTGCGTAGCTGAAGTTGCGTATCTTGGATCGATCCCCCACCCCAGTGTAGACCAGCCCATAGTTATGGGGCTGGCTGCCTCTCAGGTCTTTCTAACCTGCCTCAGGGTGGAATCTCAGAGTTCTCACCCTCTGAAGTTCCATCAGCCAGGGATGTGACTGGCAGCTCGTGTAGACATATCAGCTCTAGCTGTGCTCCAGCTCATGCACTAAAAGTACAAGCAAGGACAGGATAGCATAGGCTGCACAAGTCCACCTGACCTCCTGCCCCAGATATGTATTCCATTGTGCAGCCTTCTCTGAAACCACTGCGATGGAATCCTCACTTCTACTTTTATTGAGCTAACTAGAGCACAAGTAGTGAAGCACACACCCGGCAGCAGTGTAGACATACCCATGGCACTTGAGTTTCCTCCCTCTGGGAACCTGTGACTAGTAGCTTCCTTAAAATAGAGTATATTTGTTTAGCAGTTAGAACAAAGTGTTAGATTAGAAAGGATTTGAAAACAGAAAGCAACCTGTATGCATGTCTGTTTTACCTGAAATCATGCCATGCTGTAATTGCAAGCCTAGCTGCTTTAGACAGCCCTGCTGTTCCCCTTCAGTGCCCCTTTCCAAAAGACTGTCCTTTCAAACCCTGGAGGCTTCTTCAAGTCTTGTTAGGCTTTGGTCGCTCCTAAGCAAACCAGCTCTGTAGACTGTCTGGGACCAACCCAGAGTCAACAGAGCCCATAGTTCGGGCATTTTACCTTAACCACCCTTAAGGGGAAGCTGATGAGGGAATCATCTTGAGCCATCTTCCTGCCTGGACCATTGCAGACCATCCCTCACTGGGAAGCACTGAATCAAAAATATTTGCACAGAAAACACCATTGCGAAGCCAGCACAGCATAGTTGCACCTGGCTTGGATTCTCCTGCCACTCCTGTACCTTGTTCAATAGGGCATGTTCCTGCCAGTGGGTGGTAAATTCACAGGGCAAAAAACTTAGCCCCGTTAAAGCCAATGGCACTGACTTCAATGAGATCAGGGTTTCATCCACTGATTTTAGAGGAATCAACAGGGCCGGCTCTGGCTTTTTTGCCGCCCTAGGCAAAAAAGCCTCCGGCCGCTCCCCCCCTCCCCCCTGCGGCCGGGGCGAGGGGGGAGGGCGAGCCCAGCTGTGGCCCCGCGCTCCCCGGCGGCCGGAGCGCCGCGCCGCCCCCCTCCAGGTGCTGCCCCAAGCACCAGCTTGGGTGCCTGGTGCCGGCCCTGGGAATCAAAGACCAGCATGACCTAGCCCCCTGCATAGAACAAGCCAGAGAATTCCGCCAAGTCACTCCTGTCTCAAGACCATGACATCTATTTGCACAATTCATAGGTGTTAGGAGACATTTGATCCTATATTTTACTTACAGCTAGGTTGGCATTTCTTGATATTTAAGCAAAAGCCTTCCATTTAGACAAGTACACCGCAGGCTAAAAGCTTGTGGAAGTAGACAATGGTTTGAACGGATGGATTATTTACAGACTAGTAGTTGAAATCCTAAGCTCTCATGAAGTCCTATGTGTAAAAAAAGCTGAAAATGTCTAAGAACTTAAAAATGGGATGAGACCAGACCATGAATACCAGTGAGGGCTGAACGTGGTGATATTCCAAACAAAAAGAGCTCTCTACCAATCTTGTGGCTGTTTCCATCCGTTCACACTGACTCAATAGACATTCTAGGCTTCTGAGTGACAATCCTGGAATCTGATAATATAGATGAGAAGGAAGATACTATGTTTGGGTTGTGTGTGTTTGTTTTGCTTGTTGACTTTTTTCCAGAACTGATATCTGAAAATGACTTGATAGAACAACCTGAAGAAAAGCTCTGTGTAGCTTAAAAGCTTGTTCCTTCCACCAACATAAGTTGGCCCAATAAAAAGGTATTTCCTCACCTATCTGATAATGAATGCATGTAAATTCACAGACGGTCATGGGTACATTGAAAGAAAGACAACAAATTAGATACTTTATTTTTTTTTCATTTTTATGGAAATTGGACAGAATTGTAAAATGCTACATACACAGACACTATGGACATCCATCAGGTCAATTACCTTTTCACCTAGTTATATATATTCAGCATCCTCAGCCTTGGCATAGATCTTGTCCTGTGCAATTTGGTCAGATTTAGAATCATAGAATATAAGGGTTGGAAGAGACCTCAGGAGGTCATCTAGTCCACCCCCCTGCTCAAAGCGGGACCAATCCCCAACTAAATCATCTGAGCCAGGGCTTCATCAAGCCTGACTTAAAAACCTCTAAGGAAAGAGATCCCACCACCTCCCTAGGTAACCCATTCCAGTGCTTCACCACTCTCCTAGTGAAAAAATTTGTTCCTAATATCCAACCTAAACCTCCCCCACTGCAACTTGAGACCATTACTCCTTGTTCTGTCGTCTGCTACAACTGAGAACAGCCTAGATCCATTCGGATTCTCCACTTTGGGGGAGACAGTGGGACATGAGTTGTATTCCAAGAAGCCTGCACCCCAGAGACTCTCAAGGCCTCACATGCCAGACACAGGCACTAAAGTTGAAGGAGCTGCCTCAGAACTCACTATATGCTCACAGTCTCCTATGATGCATCACGTGGTTTAAGTATGGAATCATCAACATGCAGCCCCCATCAGAGCATTTAAAACAGATTGATTAATCCTCATCTTATTATATGCATCCAAATTCTGGTGATCACCACGGACCAGATAACCAGCTGGAGTAAATCAGCACAGTTTCATTGACTACAGTTTACACCTGCTGTGAACTAGATCCAGCGAACTTACTAAGAACTTTTCTCAGGGCCATATTTACATGCTTATTTCTCAGGCTGTAAATGAGGGGGTTGAGCAGAGGAGTCAGGACAGTGTAGAAGACAGAGAACACTTTATTTAGGTCTCTCAGTGTGTTGTTTTTTGGTAGCATGTAGACAATGACTAAGGTTCCATAGAAAACGGTCACCACGATGAGGTGGGATGAGCAGGTGGAAAAGGCCTTTTGCCTCCCAGTGGTGGAAGGGATTCTCAGGATGCTGGTGATGATATATATGTAGGATGCCACCGTTAGTAGAAAAGGGGGAAATGTATCAAAGAAGGAAAGGAATAAACTTACCATTGAAATCAGTTGCGTGTCACTGCAGGACAGTTTAAGAAGTGGAATGAAATCACAAAAGAAATGGTCTATTTCATTGGGGCCACAGAACGTTAACTGCAACATCAAAAATATAATTATGGTAATAGCCAGAAAGCCACTTACCCAAGATCCAGCTGCTAGCTGGAGACAGAACCTGCCATTCATAAGGGCTGAATAGTGCAGGGGTTTGCATATCGCTAAATACCGATCATAAGACATCGCTGCCAGGAGAAAACATTCAGTCACCACTAGGAAACCAAAAGAATAAAGCTGTATGATACAACCACTAAATGAGATGGTCCTGTCCCCAGTCAGGAGACTGGCCAGCATCCTGGGCAGGATGGTGGAGGTGTAGCAGGTCTCCAAGCAGGACAAGTTCCCCAGGAAGAAGTACATGGGGGTGTGAAGGTGCTGATCAGCCACAACTAGCGCAACAATGAGGATGTTCCCAGCCATAGTAACAATGTAGATCACTAGGAACAGCAGGAAGAGAAGAATCTGCAATCCATGAAGATTCCTGAAATCCAGGAGATTGAATTCTGTGATCAACGTTTGATTTTCACATTTTCTTTTCTCCATGCAATATAGCTACTTTAAGAAGAAATTATGAAAAATAATTAGAACATAAAGCATGAATAAACCAGAATAAATATTCAAGCAATTAGCTTTAAAAATCCAAAAAGCAAACTAAGATGAGGATTTATATTTTCTTACAGAGTCAAGTAATTAATATGTTGCAAACTTGTAAGAAACAAGAAATATAGCAATTTTCACACCCAACCAACCCACTCTTACATCCAGTCTTGTACCCTATGTTTGACAGTAGCCACGAGCAATTGCTGGAAATCAGTGTGTAAGATCACCAAATGGACAATTGTGCTGTAACATACATATATGGAACGTTTCTCTCTAACCCCAAGCCTGTTACTTGTTGGCCTCTCTCCTGAAGTATGAGAGCTTTGTAAATTTTCCATCTTAGCTACTGTAACTGTGGGCATCCTTTTTATCCACATGGATGGATAACCCCTTGTTTGCATGCTACTAATTTCTTCGTGTCAAAGGTGTGATAGCTCACATAGACCAACCTCTGCTATTTCTGCTCCAGCTAATGCCGACTGGTGTCTGCTCATCATAGGTGCTGGAACTAGGGGTGCGGGGGGTGCTGCAGCACCCCCTGGCTTGAAGGGGTTTCCATTATATACAGGGTTTACAGCTTGGTTCAATGGCTCTCAGCACCCCCACTATACAAATTGTTCCAGCACCCCTGCTGCTCAGGCTAGCTCCCAGGCACAATCCCACCTAACCCCATGGATACATACTCATGTGGTTAGCCCAAACCCCTGCCTGTGCCACCAGTGTTTTTTTTTAGGCAATTTGTTGACACAGTCAGTGAATTCCCATGGACTACTTTATTTAGAAGAAGTGAATACATTTTTAAAAGCCCTTCCAAAACCATAGATTTTTAAAGGAACTCTTGGCTAGGCAATCAAAACTGGGGCCAGATTTTCAACAGGGCTCAGTAGCTTCCTCACTGAAAACGGGAGATCCAAAAGGACTTTGAAATTTGCAGCTGTTTTCACTCCACCCCTAAAGAAAGCAATGTTCCCTTTTTAAGCAGCTCTGATACATGCACTTTGCCGCCCAAGTGCTCCTAGCAGCCATTCCTTGTTCTGTGCCCTCTGCCCATCCACGGGGGTAGTGAACTGTGCCTTGTATCTGTCCAGTGCTCCCTGGACACTGGCTGCTCTTCTGTCCTGTTCTCCCACCAGGCTCCTTATTCTCCAGGGCCCTGCACAGATGTCTGCGGGGTGAAGAAGGAAACGCCCCAGCAAACCACCCAGGCTGAACTAGGCTCCCATCGCTCAGTCATTCCTTTCAGGGCCTGGGGAAGCAGCAGGAGCTGGTGGAGAGGGAGGGAGGGGGCAGGAGGGGGCTCCAGGTTCATGTTGCTTTGCTCTGCCACATCCATGCAGTGGGGGAGGGTCTGTTCCTTACATTCTCCCTAGCTCAGGGAAAGCTCTGTGCATCTTAGCTGCCTCTCTGCTCCCCTCCCACGCTCCTGCAGGGGTGAAGGGAAGAGGAGAGACCCTGCCCTACGGCACTGAGAACCAGAGTCACTGACGTCCTGTCCCACTGGTTGGGGAGCAAATGGTTTGCAATCTACCCCCAGGATGATCAGTGTCACAGGAAAGAGGGCAAACCTGAATCTGACAGGAGCCCTGCACAAAGAAAATATCCCCATCAGATACACGCACAGCTCACTCATAGACTTAAGGGTCAGAAGGGTCCATGATGATAATGTAGTTTGACCTCCTGAACACTGCAGGACACAGAACCTCACCCACCCACTCCAGTAACAGACCCATAACCTCTGGCTGAGTTACTGACATCCTCAAATCATGATTTACAGACTTCAAGTTACAGAGAATCCACCATTTACACTAGTTCAAACCTGCAAGTGCCCCATGCTTCAGAGAAGGTGAACCCCCCCCCCCCCCCAAGGTCTCTGCCAATCTGAACCAGGGGAAAATTCCTTCCTGGCCCCTCTCAGCTCCCCACAGACTGACCAGGAAAACCCTGAGTATCCTTCTGCCTCCAGTTGCACCCTGCAGCCCATCTGATAGGGGACTGGAACTGCAAGCCAAGTCTCTGCTGTGTCCCTGCTGCTATGGAGTAGCCATAACTCACTGCTCCCAGCCCCTCTCTACAGCCTTGCAGTGCAGCAATATCAGGAGGTGCTCTAAGACATATCAAGAGGAGAATCGGCAGTGAGACAGAGCAGGAACTGTGCTGTTAATGTGCGTGCTATAGTGACAGAGGAGGCTGCTCTTTCCTGATCTGCATGGATTTTCCATGCACCATGAATGCCTCTTAAAATGTACTGAAAGCCCCCATCTCCCACTGTAGGGGATAGCAAAAATGAAATGTCTCTATTTAGCTAAGCAATAACCCCAACAGTAAAAAAAAAAGCACAGATCCTGAAGTCCAGACTCTGGCAAAGCTCCCATTGATCCTGCTCAGTGCGAGTTTTACTGGAGAAAACACTGAGCAAATGAGTCAGAACATCAGGATTTGCCTGAAGGATTGCAGCACTTACTTTTAATCCTGACCGTGAAGTGGCAACCGCTCCTCAGAAGTGGATTGGGCTTGGGGAGATGGAGCTGGTTTTCACTGTCTCTCTGCTTTCCTCGGTCCCTTCACAGGGTCTGCCTCCGTCTGCCGAGATGTCTCCATGCACCTAGAGGGACACCTGGTTTCTGCTGCTCTGCTTGACTGCATGCATTATACCAAGGCATATTGCCTCCTAACCCAGCCTGCCTTGAGACAGCTGATTTTAATGATCACTTTTAAGTGATGGTGATTTGGGGAATTAGTTATATGTGCCTGTTAAATCAGTGTAATGCAGTGGGCGTTCCATTCTCCCTTTTCACCACCCCCCCCCCCCGGGGAATGAAAAGTAAACAGGTAGTTAGGCACTTAATTACCCCTAATTTGTGGGGGAATTAAGTGCCTAAATATCTTTAAAAACCTGGCAGTGGGTTAGAGAATCTTCCTATGGAGCTAGGAGGACTAAGGGATGAGCATTTAAGAGAAATCTGTGATTGGTCATTTCTGGGCTAGGTTATAGTAACATTACTGCAAAAAGCCAATTCATTTGAATTTAATTAGGGCTTTCAAACGATTAAAAAAATTAATCATGCTTAATCGCATGATTAAAAAAATTAATCACGCAATTAAAAAAATTAATCGCAATTAATCATGCAATTAATCGTACTGTTAAACAATAATAGAATACCATTTATTTCAATATTTGTGGATGGTTTCTACATTTCCAAATATACTGATTTCAATTACAACACAGAATACAAACTGTACAGTGCTCACTTTATATTTATTTTTATTACAAATATTTGCACTGTAAAAACCCAAAAGAAATAGTATTTTTCAATTCACCTAATACAAGTACCGTAGTGCAATGTCTTTTTCATGAAAGTTGAACTTACAAATGTAGAATTATGTACAAAAAAACCTGCATTCAAAAATAAAACAATGTAAAACTTTAGAGTCTACAAGTCCTCTGAGTCCTATTTCTTGTTCAGCCAATCGCTCAGACAAGGAAGTTTATTTACATTTGCAGGAGATAATGCTGCCCACTTCTTGTTCATAATATCACCTGAAAGTGAGAACAGGCATTCCCATGGCACTATTGAATGTGGTGTTGCAAGATATTTACATGCCAGATGCGCTAAAGATTCATATGTGCCTTCATGCTTCAACCACCATTCCAAAGGACATGCACCCATGCTGATTCTGCTTGATAAAAATCCAAACAGTGCAGATCGACACATGTTCGTTTTCATCATCTGCGTCAGATGCCAACAGTAGAATGTTGATTTTCTTTTTTTGGTGGTTCGGGTTCTGTAATTTCCGCATCAGAGTGTTACTCTTTTAAGACTTCAAAAAAGCATGCTCCACACTATGTCCCTCTCAGATTTTGGAAGGCACTTCAGATTCTTGAACCTTGGGTTCAGTGCTGTAGCTATCTTTAGAAATCTCACATTGGTACCATATTTGCATTTTATCAAATTGCAGTGAAACAAACAACATGTGCTGAGTCATCATCCAAGACTACTATAACATGAAATATATGTTAGAATGAGGATAAAATAGAGCTGGAGACATACAATTCTCCCCCAAGGAATTCAGTCACAAATTTAATTAACATATTATTTTTTTAACGAGTGTCATCAGCATGGAAGCATGTCCTCTGGAATGGTGGTTGAAGCATGAAGGGACATATGAATGTTTAGCATATTTGGCATGTAAATACTGTGCAATGACGGCTACAAAAGTCCCATGTGAATGCTTGTTCTCACTTTCTGGTGACATTGTAAATAAGACGTGGGCAACATTATCTCCCGTAAATGTAAACAATCTTGTTTTTCTTAGCGATTGGCTGAACAAGAAGCAGGACTGAGTGGACTTGTAGGCTCTAAAGTTTTACATTGTTTTGTTTTTGAGTGAAGTTATGTGACCAAAAAAAGATCTTCATTTCTAAGTTGCACTTTCTCGATAAAGAGATTGCACTACAGGACTTGTATGATGTGAATTGAAAAAAATACTTTTTCTTTTGTTTATAATTTTACATTATAATAATATAAAGTGAGTAGAGAACACTTTGTGTTCTGTGTTGTAACTGAAATCACTATATTTGAAAATGCAGAAAAACATCTAAAATATTTAACAAGTTTCAATTGGTATTCTATTGATTAACAGCACGATTAAAGTGTTATTAATTGTGATTAGTTTTTTTAATCACAATTATTTTTTGAGTTAATCGTGTGAGTTAACTGTGAGTAATCGACAGCCCTAAATTAAATGTATCAGAAACCATTTAAACTGTGAAAAGCAGAAGGAATTAGAAGGTCAGGGATTGTCTGCCTTCCTGGATAAGATTGAACCCCTCACTGCTATATATTTGTACCATGCCCTAAAGGTTATACGATCTGGGTTGTTTTTGATAAGTGTGGCGAGCAAATTCAAAAGCTGAGGCAGGACTTAGCAAACGTAGACCATCCCTGGCAGGTGTATGTGCAACCTGTTCTAAAAACCTCCAGTGATGGGGATTCCACACCCTCCCTAGGTAACCAGTTCCAGAGTTTAACTATCCTAAGAGTTAGAAAGATTTTTCCTAATACACCTCTACTTCGATATAACGCTGTCCTCGGGAGCCAAAAAAATCTTACCATGTTATAGGTGAAACCGTGTTATATTGAACTTGATTTGCTCCCCCGGAGTGCACAGCCCCGCCCCCCCAGAGCGCTGCTTTACCGCGTTATATCCGAATCCGTGATATATCGGGTGGTGTTATAATGGGGTAGAGGTGTACCTAACCTAAATCTCCCTTGTGTCAAATTTAGCTGATTACTTCTTGTCCTACTCTTGATAGAAAGAAAGAAGGAAAGAAAAAGAAGAGTTCGTTAATTCTGCGTGGCCGAATCCATACAGAAGTTACAGCAGTTTAACTACAACTGGTTTTTAAAACAGTTTAACTAAAGCTGCATTTTTAAACTGATTTAGTTAGCCCCCTGGGTGAGCATTTGTATCAATTTAAACCTGGAATGATCAATTTAGTTTGTGCCTGTAAATTTACCAGTGTAAGCTCAGGGCTAACATTACATCATGGTCTAGAGGACTGGTGATTTAACTCATTAAGCACCTTTTTCTCCATGGATCTTAAAAGCACAGAGTTAATATTAAGACATTTCAGTTCAGTATCATCTATCTATCTATCTAATCTGTCCTACATACTGACATATCCCCCACCACCATATTAGTTGAGGGTCAGATGTTAATACTCTACTGATGTTCAGAAATGCCTTACTACACCCGTTCTTCCATTGATTTCAAAGGGATAACTCTCAGACTGCACTCCTATACAGTGTGAATAGCATACTGGGTATCTAGAGAACCTGTCTACAGGAAGTTATTTTGGGGTGGATATCTGTCCCCATATTCTATGTTGGGGTATAGCGCCTGATGTTTTGGGGAATGGGACTGTGTGGAGGTGTGGTATTGGCTGCCTGAAATACAATATGACCCCGAGGCACAGAATTGCCATCTGAAGCTGGGTAAGGCAAACCCAACATTGAGCTGGGCAAAATCAATCTAGACATATGACTCAGATCACATGGCATTGGCTTGTTGCAAGTACATGTGTGACAGGGTGGATTAGCTCATTCTAGGCTCTGGATGCCATTCTGCCTGAGTTTCCCCTTCTTCACCGAGTGTGAGGTAGATTCGGGAGCTTTCTGAAACGCTGTTGCTCTGTTGTAGAATGTCGAAGAAGCACGCTGAGCTGCTTCAGTTATAATGATATAGAAAGGATTAATAAATAGAGCTGGTCAAAAAAAAATCCACTAAACCTGCTTTGTGACGGAAAGCTGGGTTTTTGACTAAATGAAAATTTTCATGGAAACTGTCTGGTTTTGACTTTTTCCTCAAGAAATCTGAAAATCAAAACATTTTTCATTTTCTCTGGGGGGCGGGATTTCCCCCCCACTAGCTCTAGCATTTGTTCCCTACAATCATTGATGGAGCTGTTTAAGCACTTTTGTTTTAGCCCACAACATACATCATATAAATTTACACAGAATATATCATTACATTGAAAAGAGCTTGTTTCTGCATCAAAATGCAGAAGGCCTGTCCAGTTATCATCAAAAATATTTAGAAGGTACCTGTCAAAATGCCATATAACTACCACACCAGCATGTATGTAGCGAGTAGTCAACTATAGTGTTGGGCCTGTTTCTCATTTACACTCAGGTCACTTGAAACCATTCTGGGGGTGTTAAGGGGCATTAAAATAGGAGAAGGTTCTGTTTATGTATAAAGGGGCCTCACTATAAATGCGAATCAGGATTCTTATGCATTGGCCTCACTTCTCAGATTCTCATATCGGTATTTTGCATTGTTCAAGACTAAAATGTGTGTCTATTGGTCTGTTGCTGCTATTCATATCACCTAATAACCAAAAATAATACACTGCATCGTCCAAAGAATATGCCACATTTGCTGACATCAGGAGTCCTAGGTTTGATTCCTGCCTCTTAAACTGATCTCTTGTGTGGTGTTGGGCAAATCACTTCCCCTTCCAGTATCCCAGTTTCCCCACCTTTACATGCCTGTGAGAAGTGCTTTGGAAATTCTGGACTGAAACTGTATTGGTCAGAACAAGTACGTAAGTGATGGATGTGTATTTCTATGTGACAGGCCTACAAAAGGGTTGTGGCACAGAGCTTCACAATGCCTAACTTTCAGATGCCTACAAAATACCTGGAACAACAATTGGATCCACAAAAGCTGAATTAGACACCCAGGCTCCCTACGCAGTGTATGGGGAGAGAAAGACCTAGAATGGTTCTCACTTCTTTTTCTGGACCATTTAATATTTAATTAAAGTGAAAGAACTTCAGTAGGAGACCTGGCTAGACAGAGTGCACCCCACTTCAGGGTATCATCTAGTCCAGTGGCTAAGATACTCTGCTGACACATGGGGAGCCCCTCCTCATCAGTCAGAGGGGGGAATTGAATCAGGATCTCCCAGAGATGGGTGAGTACCCTCACTGCTAGCCTAAAAGTTATTAAAAGGCAGGTCAGCTGCTTCCTGCTCCACTTTGTGTGTAGGTAGCCGTGCTCTGAGAACGCCTACTGGATTAGACCCGAAGCCAAGATATCTTCCCCCAGCTTGAGAATTGTTTTAGAGTTTAGGCATGGAGTAGGTGTCAGGACAACTAGAGTCAGCAGTGCCTGTGTGCAGAGGCTGAAATGTAGGTTCCTTAGGAGCCTATGGGTTGGGCAGAAGCCAAAGAGGAATTTTCTAGATCACATGGTGCTTAAATGTGGAACTTGGGTGCCTAAAATTGGGGTTTGTAACCTAAGTCCTTCTTGCGGTTCTGGGCTTTAGACTCTTAGAACAAAAGAGTTTCTATATTAGGTTAGACCATGGTCCAGCTTGCCCAGTATCCTGTCTCTAAAAGTGGCCCATATCGGAGCTCCAGGGGTAGTGCACAAAACAGGGCAGTTGCAATGATCCACCGCTGTCTTCCACTCACAGCTTCTGGCATCAGAGGTTTAGGGTTGCCCCTTCATGAGGTTACATGCCTGACCATCTTGGCCAATAGCCATTTATGGACCTGTATGCCAGGAGCTTATCCAGTTCTTTTTTGAACCCACTTACATTTCTGGCCATCACAGTATCCCATGACAATGAATTCCAGAGGTATGCTGGGTGGAAAAGTACTTCCTTTGATTTGTATTAAGCCAGATGTCTATTAATTTAATCAGGTGACCCCTGTTTTTTTTTATCATGTGACAGGGTAAATAACACTTCTCCATTCACTTTTCCTACACCACTCATGATTTTAAAGGCCTCTATCATATCCCCCCTTAGTAAGATGAACAACCCCAATCTTTAGTTTTTCCTTCGATGGAAGCCAATCCATACCCTTGATCATCTCCGTGGCCCTTCTCTGAACCTTTTTGAGTTCCATTTTATCCTTTATGAGATAGGCCAGCCAGAACTGGACCCAGTATTCAAGGTGTCTCTTGGCACATATGCACACAGGGCAATACAGAAAAAGGAGATACCCTGGAGGCTTCAATGAGGATTACAGTGGCCTTGATGTTTACCCTGTTTTAACAAGCAACGCAGATTCAATTCTTCCATGATGGCAAGTTTAAACAGCCTTAAGGGAGATCCAAACAGCAGCCAGAGCCAGGATGAGGCTGCTGTCTCCTATAAACCATGTAAGAATCCAGAGCAGCCGGCACTAAGGTTCTGTGTAATATACACAGCAGAGTGCATCCAGCAGGAAAGCAAGAGCAGCTGTAGGAAAATGACGGTGTCTTTGCAGAGAGTGAGAGTGCATGAGACACTGAAGGGCGCAGAGCAATGGTGAAATCCAGGTCCTGATCCTCAGACCCAATCACCACTGATGGAGATGTCCCATTTCATGCAGGGGATTAAAGGTAAATCTGATCATTCCTGGGTGAAATCCTGAGGATTTTAGGGAGAAAAGGCTTTACCATCGGGAAGAAGAGCAGCCTGAAATGTCCCTCTGGTAAACAATATGCTTGTGCATTTGCCACTCTGTATCATTCCTTATTCTCCCCTTGATATGTCTAATATTGCTGAACCCAGACACTACAGAGAGTGGCTGTGAGTAACACAGAACAGAATTTGCCTACAGTTCCCTGCCAACAGACTCACACACATGAGCTGGGTTACAAGATGCAGCTGGGGGTGGAATATGTCCCAGGGTTTGTTGGAGAGTCACTTAGGGGATAAGAGTGACAGGGATCTGTAAAGTCTGCTTGGGGAGTTCCCTTTGTGCACAGGGCAGAGTCTTCTTCCCATCTGCGCTGTTGGTCAGTGTCCCTGCCTAATCACAGGCACTAACATGATACCATCACATTCACGTCCCTCTCTGGGGAAGCTCGTGAGTGTGACCCTCACCACCATCATAGCACGTTTAGGGGTCAGAGTGGGCAAGGAACTCAATATGAGCTCCCTGTGTGATGCTGGGACAGAAAGTGTTAATGGGATCCTGTGCTGTATAAACTGAGAAGTGGTGAGTAGAAGTAGGAAGGTGATGTAACCCATATTAGGCATTTGAGACCAAACGGTATCCAGTCTTTTTCTGTGTCCACATTTTAAAAAGGACATTGAAAAACTGGAGAGGGTACAAGAAAAAGTCATAATAATATGGGGGCGGGGACAGAGAAAATGCCTTACAATGAGAGTGAAGGAACTGAAACGGCATGACTTATCAGATAGAAGATTGAGAGATGACTTGCTTACAGATGATGATCACTTTCATGGAAAGAAAATACCAGGGCTAAAGGGCTCTTTAATCCAGCAGTAAAAGTCAAAACAAGAACCAGAAAAAATCATTTGAGGAATAAGGCAGATATTATGAATGGGGAAGGTGGCTAACCATTGGAACAAAGTGCCGAGGGAAGTTGTGGATTATCAACCTCCTGACATCTTCAAAATTAAGACTGGCAGCCATTCTGGAGGATTTGCTCTCATGCTCCATGGTTACGCTTTCCGTTCTTGAACCATTGTCCACTACCCCGAGCCCACCTCCTTCAAGTGACAAGCCTGTGCTTTCACTTCTCTTGGGTGAGATCTTGAGGTCCAACCATTCTTCTAATCCCCAGTTTACCACCTTTCTAGTTCCAGTTGTGTTACCGCAGCAGTTTTAACTCTAGTCTGTCCCTGTTATAGATTTTCCTCCCTGAGCGTATGACTGAATGAGTTTGTACAGACACAGGATCAGCTTCTTCAGAACAAAGTAGTATTTATTTGCTAAAGGGAACACAGCATTGAAGAAAATGTGTTGAAACAACAAAGACTCCTTGATGCCTCTTTTCCTACATAAACTAAATTCCTCTGTCCATAGCTCATCCTATTCCAGATCCCATTTCTGAGTCTGAGGGATAGTTTTTATCCCTGTACACCCTCTCTCTGTGCCATATGTTGAATCCTTTACTTAGACAGTGTCTTTTGATCTCCCTCTTCCCAGCCTTAGTAAAACAAGTGCACAACTTTTCTGGCAAATGATCGTATTATTGTATATAAGTGTTTGCTGGGAAATTCCTTATCTAAGTTATTGTTTTGCCTTTCCTGTCTGCTTCCCCTAACAACCCATTTTAATCTTAAACACCTAGCAAGCAGTCCATCATAAAATTAACACATAGAACTATGCAGAGCATTGATACAAAATAATGCAGATATTTCCAAGCTTGTTACATATGCTTAACTCAATGCAGAGTAAACTGGAGAAGTGCCATGGGTCATGATATCCAGGACCACAGCCTACATAATTACAGTATTGTCTTCTGGCTATATTTCTAAAATATATGCTTTAGTTCAAAAAGGAATGAATTCACGAAAATGTTAAGGCCTAAAATATACTGTCCCGGCTCACCTTTCCATCTATGCATATATGAAAGAAAGAAGTTTGGGGCAGAAGAGTGATAAATAAACAGTGTAGCTGGCAAGTGGGGAATCTCTATTCCAAAACCTTGCACAAAGTCGGGGGGCGGGGGGGAGAGAAGCAGTGTCTGGCTCTGTGAAAGCTTATAAATCACTCTCTTCTTATGCATATTGAACTTTTCTAGAATCAAATGGCTGGGAATTTACTGTGTTTGATTGCACAGTAAACTTTTTCAATGCTCACGACTTTTTCTCTGTCACTAGATAATCTCATGGAAAACAGAGGAAGAGGCAATCTACATGCATATCATGGAGAAAGGAGAAGGGGAAAATGAAACATATATCACACAATTCATCCTCCTGGGATTTGGGAATCATGCTGAACTGCAGCCCCTTCTCTTCCTGCTGTTTCTAGTGATCTACATTGTGACCATGGCTGGGAACATCCTCATCATTGCACTAGTTGTGACTGATCAGCACCTTCACACCCCCATGTACTTCTTTCTGGGGAACTTGTCCTGCTTGGAGACCAGCTTCACCTCCACCATCCTGCCCAGGGTGTTGGACAGCCTCCTGACTGGGGACAGAAACATTTCTGTTACTGGCTGTATCACTCAATTTTATTTCCTTGGTCTTTATGTGGGAGTTGAATGTTATCTCTTAGCACTTATGTCCTACGACCGGTACTTAGCAATATGCAAACCACTACACTACCCAGGTCTTATGAATGGCAGAATCTGCCAGCAGTTAGCAGCTGTGTCCTGGATGAGTGGATTTATGATAATTACCATAGTTACATGTTTAATGTCACAGTTACATTTCTGTGGCCCCAATGAAATTAACCATTTCCTTTGTGATTTTACCCCAGTGATTAAACTCTCCTGCAGTGACACCAGCCTGATCATACTGGTGACATTTATATTCTCTTCCATATACACCCTGCCCCTGTTTCTATTAACCCTGGCATCCTACATTTGTATCATCTCCACCATCCTGAGAATCCCGTCCACCACTGGGAGGAGAAAGGCATTTTCCACTTGCTCCTCTCACCTCATTGTGGTGACAATCTACTATGGGACTCTAATCATTGTCTATATGTTTCCAGTCACTGACACACTTAGAGACCTCAACAAAGTGTTCTCTCTCTTCTACACAGTCCTGACTCCCCTGGCCAATCCCCTCATCTACAGCCTGAGAAACAAAGAGGTCAAGGCGGCTCTGAGAAAAGTCATCAGCAAATGTATGGAGCTTATAGAAATTGAGAAGTAGTGTTTGATATGACAATGAATGAATCTGGAAGAGCTAGAAAGGGAGTAAGCATTTAGGCTGTCCCTAGCTCATGACAATGGGAGCTTTCTTGGGGAATATGAGGACATGCTAATTTTGGGGATGTCTGCATTCCCATTTTTCAGAGTTGAAGCTTGCTTCTCCCCTAGCTGGAATCTTAACTTTCCTATTCTCCGCATTCAAGTGGAATTCAAGGTTTTACTTTCATGTTTTGTTTGCATCTTTGATCTGAGTTGGGAAAAGTCTAGTTTTTACCTTGCAGTATTCTTGAATACCTACGGGTGGATTTGGATTATTAAAGTATTTAGTCTCTCACCTTGGTATCAGGTGTCCTATAATTTTATATTTGGGTAGATTGCACTGGTCTTCAAAATTTTTGTTTGTTATACATGTTGTCATGAAATGATTAGTGGTGTGTAAGATCCTAAATGCATTCCTGGTTATTGAAATAAAACAATTAATTGACGTGAAATATTTCTGGTGAGACATCTCTTTACCCTAAAGAATACTTTAATGTCAGGTGAAAAAATAATAAATATGTGTGGAGAAACTGCTAATTAATTCTGCATTTCAAAATTGAATTTGGAAAAAGCACCTAAAAGAGTAAAGTTCCCAAGTCCCAGTGATTTTCAAAATTATTTGAATTTGTAAGGGACAGATTTTGAAAGGTTCTAAAGATGCAGATAAGTGTCTAGGTGTATATCTAAATATGCCCAGGCCTTAGACTCCTGGCCCACGTGCACACAGGGCATTCCAAAAACGGAGATTCCCTGGAGGTTTGGGTGGGGATTGCAATGGCCTTGATGTTTATGTTGTTCCAATAAACAAAATAAGATTTAATACCCTCCATGAGGGCTATCGACTAATGATCATTATCAGCAGTCTCAAAGGAGAGACCAATAACAGCCAGGGTGAGTTGCTGTTCCCTGTAGCCCCTGTAAGAATCCAGAGCAGGCAGCACTAAGGTTGGTTGTGATATATCCAAGTGTGTGCATGAAGCGAGAAAGCAAAAGCAGTGCAGCCCAGCTGCAAACTATAGGTGTCTTCCAGAGTGAATGGGATTGTCTGAGACACTGAGGAGAGCAGAGTGATGGTGGAATATGGATCCCGATCCCAACACCTAGCCACCATCAATGGAGAAGTCGCCACTTCATGGTGAGGATTAATGGTAAATCGACCAATCCTGGGTCACATACTAGGGAACTTAGGGAGAAACACCTGCTAGATTGGGAAGCAGAACAGGCTGAACTGCCTCTCTAGTACACAGTTTCCTTGTGCATTTACAGCAATGTATCATTCTGCATTCTCCCCTTGCTATGGCTCATCACTGCTCCGAATATCATTGAACTGAGACCCCCCGGAGAGTGGCTGTGATTTCTGCAGCACAGAATCCTCCCACAGTTCCACCCCAGCAAATTCAAACATAAGATCTGGTTTATGTTGTAGGTTGGGGATGGAAAGTGTCCCCGGGTTTGTTAGAGAGTCACTGATGTGATAAGAGTGAGAGGGATCTGGGGAGTTTGTTCGTGGTATTCCCTTTGTGCATTGAGCAGAGTCATCTTCCCATCTGTGCTGTTGGTCAGTGTCACTGCCTAGACCCAGGCACTACTAGCATGATGCCATCACATTTTTGTCCCTCTCTGGGGAAGCTCGTGTGTGTGACCCTCACCACCATCACAGCATGCTTGGGGGTCAGAGTGGACAAGTAACACAACATAAGCTCCAGGTGTGATACTGTGGAGCAAAGGACTAATGCGATCCTATAATGTATAAATAGAGGAGAGATGAATAGGAGTATGGAGGTGATCTGACCTCTATTAGGCATTGGTGAGACTGAATTGCATCCAGTCCTGGTCTATGTGTGCATTTACAAAAGGATGTTGAACAATTGGAGAGGGTTTAAAAGTGCCACAAAAATGTGGGGGAGGGGCAGTGCAGGGAGGTGCTGGAGAAAATCTCTTCCACTGAGAGTAAAGGAGCTCAAACTATTCAACTGATAAGAAAGACTTTAGAGAGGTGACTTGACTTCAGTGGATTCGTAGCTTCCTGGGGAGAACATATCAAATACTAAAAGGCCCTTGAATCCAGCAGAGAATGACAAAACAAGAAAGAGTGGCTGGAAGCTGAAGCCAGACGTATTCAATTTAGAAATAAAGCACACATGACATGACGATTCATAAAGTTTATTCATAAACTAGAATAAAGTGCCAAAGGAGGGGCTGGATTCTCCACCTTCGATGTCTTCAAAATCACGACTGGCTGCATTTCTGCAGGATTTGCATTCACTTTCACTGGGCAGGCTGCTCCTTCTTGGAACTTCCTCCAGTTTCCCCAGCACGGCACTTGGAAGTGAGAAGCCCATGCTTCCCCATCTCTTGGGTGGGATCCTGAGATCCAAGCATTCTCTGGATCTCCAGATTACTACCCCTTTGGTGCCAGCTGTGTTACCCCAGCAGTTCTAACTGGAGTTTGGTCTTGCTATAGATTTCCCTCCCTCAGCCGGTGACAGAATGAGCTTGCAGGTCAAGTCCTGCACAGATACAAAATTTGTATCCGCATCTCATCTACAAAAATGACCCACGGATACAAAGCAGATGTCGGCAGATTTGCACAGTTTTAGATATAAAATTTGGATCTGCTTCCATCCATGATCCGCAAAGCTGGTCCTCAGATATCCGCATTCACATCTGCAGGTGCAGATATCTGTGAATATAAAGCAGATATCCACAGATATGCAGTGCTGTATTTGCAGGACATAGGAAGAGCTTCTTCAAACAACAAAGAGTCCTAAATGTCTCTTGTTTTACCTGCTCTTAACTCCTCTATCCATAGCTCAGGTTCTTCCAGATCCCACTTCTGAGTCTGAGGGATAGTTGAATCCCTGAAGACCCTTTCTCTGTGTCTCATAGGGAATCCTTTACTTGGACAGTTTCTTTTAATCTCTTTTTTCTCAGCCTTGGTAAACAACTGTGTAACCCTGCTGAATACTGACATGGTCATAGTGTGTGTGCTTTGCCTTTCCTGTCTGGTTCCTCTAACAACCCCTTTTGATCTCACCCACATCACAAACAATCCATCATTATTTAAAATACACAGCTATGTACTTTACTGATACAAAATAATGCAGATATGTCCCAGTTTGTCACATATGGCTTACTTAACCACAAGGTATTGGGGGTAAATTCAGGGTAAGTGGGGAAGTGTTATGGCTCCTCGCATACAGGACTCAGGTTAGATCATGCCAGTAGTCCCTTCTGCTTTAGTTCAACCAGGAATTAATTAAAGGAAGCCCTGTGGCATGCAACGTACACTCCCGTCTGGCCTTTAAATTTAGGTAACTGTGAATGAAAGAAGCTGGGGGCAGAAAAGTGA
This sequence comes from Terrapene triunguis, assembly GCF_002925995.2. NCBI lineage: Eukaryota > Metazoa > Chordata > Testudines > Emydidae > Terrapene > Terrapene triunguis. Next base: position 780 of record NW_020697861.1, on the reverse strand, counting down.
TACATTAACAATCTAGCTGATTTTGTGGTGGGCAAGTAGGGAAAAACTATTCCAAAATCTTGTCTAACGTCTGGGATAATAGCCATGATATGGCTCTGGGAAAGCTTATAAATCGTGCTTTCCTTGTGAGGTTTGATCTTTTCTAGAATCAAATGGATGGAAATTTAGTGTACAGAAAACTCTTCTAATGTTCCTTACATTTTCATATATCACTAGATACATCTCATGGAAAATGGATGAAAGAGGAACCTGTATAAAGCACTTGGAGAAAGGAGAAGGGGAAAATAAAACATATCACAGAATTCATCCTTCTGGGATTTGGGAATCTCCCTGACCTGCAGCCCCTTCTCTTCCTGCTGTTTCTAGTGGTCTACATTGTAACCATGGCTGGGAACCTCCTCATTGTTGCACTTGTTGTGACTGATCACCACCTTCCCCCCCCCCCCCCCATATTCTTCTTCTTGGGGAACTCGTCCTGATTGGAGACCTGCTACACCTCGACTATCCTGCCCAGGATGCTGGGGACAGAATCATTTCTGTTGGGGGGTGCATCACTCTTTTTTTTCCTTTTGTTTCCTTGTCAGAAATGAATGTTATCTCCTAGCACTTATGTCCTATGACCGGTATTTAGCAATATGCAAACCACTACACTACACAGCTCTTATGAATGGCAGAATTTGCCTCAAATTAGCACCTGTGTCCTGGATGAGTGGATTTCTAGCAACAACCATAATAACATGTTTAATGTCACAATTACATTTCTGTGGCCCCAATGAAATT